>NW_015386517.1:107731-109635 GCF_001527695.2 Protobothrops mucrosquamatus | reverse complement strand
CAAGAGCATGGGTGACTGTGCGCAAGGCATCCCGGTCCAGAAAAGGCCGCAACTGGTGCACCAGGCGCACCCGGCAAAACGCCCCCCTGGCCACAGCCGTCAACTGGTCTTCCAGTGTCAGCCGTGGATCCAGGAGGACCCCCAAGTTGCGTACCCTCTCCGAGGGAGCCAAAGTTTCGCCCCCTATAGTCAGCGATGGCGTCAGCTGACCATACCTGGGAGCTGGCAACCACAGCCACTCAGTCTTGGAAGGGTTGAGCCTGAGTCTGTTTCTCCCCATCCAGACCCGTACGGCCTCCAGACACCGGGCCATCACGTCAAGGGCATCATTGGGGTGGCCTGGGGTGGAAATGTACAGCTGAGTATCATCAGCATACTGATGGAAATCCACCCCAAAGCCACGGATGATCTCTATGAGAGATGTAGACTTGAAAGTTAGACAATAATTACAATTCTTGAGAATGCATTGTTTGCAATGGTACAGATCTATCTTCTGCCCTATATATCTGTATTTTGAAACAATCTATAAAATCTAATTGTCAGAGAAAACAAAATATATACATTAATTATTTTGACATCAAGTTCAGTCCATTTTTTAAACGTTGTCTGCTATTTTAGCCTTCCTCAGTCTGATGCTGTCCAAGCATTTGAGCTCCAGGTTTGGGAAAGTCTGTTTAAATGTCTTATTTAAATATCCACATTTAGTTTAAAAACCAAAAAAACTCAAGAAAAGGAAGGCCCTTCAAATAGCACTTCTCCATTCAAACCTCTACAAAGCAAGCACAGCATGCATCCATATCATCTGGTCACGGCATGCTATTTAAATAGACAGCCAGTCTGGTGTTGTGGTTAATGCACCAGACTAGAGACAGTTCTAGTCTTGCCTTAGGCACAAAGACAGCTGGGTGACATAATAATGGAGGTCATGTAGTCCAATTCCCTGCTCAGGCAGGAAACCCTATACCATTTCAGACAAATGGTTGTCCAGTCTCTTCTTAAAAACTTCCAGTATTGGAGCATTCACAGCTTCTGGAGGCAGGTTGTTCCACTGGTTACTGGTGACTCCCTCTTCTTTGTGGCAAACCCTGAGATATTGGAACACTGCTATCATATCACCCCTCATCCTTCTCTTCATTAAACTAGACATTCCCAATTCCAGCAACCATTCCTTATATGTTTAACCTCCAGTCCCCTAATCATCTTTGTTGCTCTTCTCTTGGGCCAGTTGCTCTCTCTTAGGCCTAAGAAGAAGGCAATAGCGAACCACTTCCAAAATCTTGTCCATGCAAAAAACCTGATTTGAAATCAGCCCCTCTCCCCTATATATATATATGAAGCTGAGTACTTATATGGATATAATAGCAAGTACTCAGCTTTATACACAGGATTCTTTGCAGAGGCATGTGTGCAATTTCAGTGGAAAAATGAAAGGGAGAGATTCCTTTACATTTGGCTTAACTGTGCTCTCCCCATGTACAATGTTTTTAAATAACAATCTTAGTCTTGCATAACATTGAGCTATACTCTTTATTAGCGCCTTGACTTAGTGCTCAGTGAGGCTGCAACTTAATTAAGCACATGTGCTCTGGAGCTCTAAAGATTGCAGAAAAAACAAAACACCCATTGACCTGCAGGTGTATGCTGTGAATTAATGCTAATGTAGAAGAAAACGAACCTGGAATTTAGCATCCATAAAACCTGAGCGGAAAAGGGGCGTTGTCTTACCTGAACGCCTTTTCTCAGTACGGAGATGGAGAATTCACATGTGGGTTTTCATTGGATGCCTGCTCTTGAGACCAAGTAGTCAAACTAGACACGCCCCCTCTTGCTGATCCAGTCTTTAACGAGGGCGAAGTGACTGAAGATGGACGAGGTGTTGGCTCTCAGACCCCTACAATAGTCTG
>NW_015386517.1:99458-104187 GCF_001527695.2 Protobothrops mucrosquamatus | reverse complement strand
GTCAAGAGCTGAGACCAAGTTAAAGACTGGATCAGCAAGAGGGGGCGTGTCTAGTTTGACTACTTGGTCTCAAGAGCAGGCATCCAATGAAAACCCACATGTGAATTCTCCATCTCCCGTACTGGAGAACTAGAGATATCTAGAAGTGCAGACACACTAGGCAATGTTGTTATCATTCACAGGCAATTTTTTTCAATATTATTTTTGCTGGCTGGAGACACTGAATTCTAGAATCTTCTTCCTTTTCCTCAGGAGTATTTTGGAGAAAGGAGTAAGGGGTCTTTTGTATTTTCATTGTTATAGCTAGGTCTTGCAGTATTTTATTTGTATATGGCAGTCCATATTTCCCTTCTCCTATCTCCTCCATCTCTAGGTCCATTTCTTCTGCTTCATCCTCTGGTTTCTGGTTTGTTTATACTTTGTAGTCGTTATCTGGGAACTTTCCAGTTGTAGCTTCAATTTGGAGATTTGGTCATTTATATTATCTAAGTTATTTTTAGTTATTTTTATGGTTTCTTTTTATGTCCTCTTTGTGTGCAACAATTGTTTGATGAATTAGCTGTAGCATGGAAAATATTTCCTTCTGAAAGGTATTTGTTTTTTCTTGAGGCATCATTCCTAGAAATCCTCTAGTGTCACCAGTCTCAGTAAGAGTGGAACAAAGTTTCCTCTAGTTTTCTAGTCTTTATATGTAGCCTTTATAATTCAGTCCTAATGGCAGTATTTTATAGTAATCCTTTGTCTCAATTATCCTGAAAATTATCAGTCAGGCAAGATTGTAATCCACAATGTTCCAATTATTCAAAATGTTTAACCTCCCTGCAACCAGACATATTCAAAAATAATTTTTTTCTTTCTCTCTCACTAGCTCTTGAGATTAAAAGTCCAAGCTCAGTAGGTATTTATAGTCCAAGAAGGTCAGGATGATAAGTATGCCAAAATATTTTCCTTTATTGCCAGCTGTTCTCCTTTCAGCTGAAAGTCACCAAGCAGCCAAGGGGCTAATTATAGTGCTGTACTCAAATCCACCACTTGATGTCATTCAAAGTCCATTTTCCACTCTTAAAACAAAGGGTTGATTTCTTATATTTCACCTCAATGATTTTTTTCCAAAGAGAAAATCTTAACAATTATCTCAGTTCTCAAATTTATCAAAACTGTAGGTTTGCATTACTTTCACTTCAGTATTGTGTTTTTCTGTCCCCCATAAAAAATTTAAAACGCCACTTCTATTCACATCCGGAGGTTTTTAGCTTCTTGGGAGCCTTTCCCAGGAAATTCAGTTGTAAAATAGTAAAAAAAAGGATCAATATTCTTACCCAGTTCCAAACATGCTGTTTATGATGTGCTAATTGAAGCTTTTGTTGTTCTGTTGTCAGCAGCTAATGGCCGGCCGCAGAGGTGTAGCCAGTCTTTCCCCTGCCAGTTTAGAGGACTTTCCTTGGATCAAACACCATATCTCCGTAATCAGCAAAGCACCTCTCCTTCTTCATCACTCTTCAGGGCAACTTTAGGCCCTTTTCAGGGCCCCCAGCAGGATGAAATCGGGCACGGAAGGCAGAGCCATGCCTTCCTGCGTCTGTCTTACCGTGACGCAAAACCAGAAGTCCTGTCTGTTGCTCCTTGTGCAGAACACCTAATGCATATTGTTCCCATATGTACTGTAGGTTTTATCAATTTTCCCCATTTAAAAAAATGGATGCTTCTCCCAAAGCGTGCAAAAGTGCAATTTCCTTTCCCAACAATCTAAGAAATGCTCTCCCAGACACATATACTGTGGTGAATTAGAGAACAATTTACTCCTACTTTGTCTCAAAGGTGCTTTTTCAAAAGACAACTGGACTTTGTTTTTTCCTTGAGGAAGAAGACCTTTCGCTTCTCATCCAAGAAGCTTCATCAGTTCTGACTGTACTAACTCAGTGCTAATGACCAGATGACTGCAAAGAAATATGATTCTTCCATTCCCCACCACCACCATCCAGTCAGAACTGATGAAGCTTCTTGTATGAGAAGTGAAACATCTTCTTCCTCAAGGGAAAAAACAAAGTCTAGTTGCCTTTTGAGACAACCATGACCTAGATGACTGAGAATATCCATGGACACTCCAACTTTGTACTTTCAAAAATATACTTTTCTTAAAAAGAAAAAAGTGCTACCTTATATCACCAATTTATATTAAAATCCCTGTTTACAATCAGAAATACTCATACTGTACTTCATGAGTAAGAAAGGTTTTTTTTAACTTTGAATTCCTTTTTAAAATGCTTTGCTAGGTAGATATTTTTCAACATCTCTAGGATGACTCAAGGAAGCATTAAATTTGCATTTAATTTACATTTCACCAGTATTTGTTATGCAAAGAGTCACAAGGGATTATCTTGTTACTCATTCAAACTAAGGATTAAATTATTAGCATAGGCATTTTCAACAAGAAAGCTAATATTCTCAAAACCATTGCAAAGAGAATTAGACAATTAAGCTCTAAACATGGTGTACCCCTTGTGCTAACACTGTCAGTCCTCCCAAGTAAACCAGACGGGACACAGAATTACTGTAGATTAGTGGTTCTCAACCTGTGGGTCGGGACCCCATTTGGGGTCGATCGACCATTTCATGGGGGTCGCCAAGTAAGGCTGTCCGCCATTTTTTTTGTCCGCCATTTTTTTTGTCCGCCATTTTTTTCCCTTTTCCGGCGGGTGCTTTACCTCCCTTGGGCTGGGCCAGCTGGTGGTCGGCCTGCTCCATCTCTGCTGCTTGCCAGCTACGCCTCGGCCGGCGCAGGGGGCGGAACCACGCATGTGCGGTGCTCCCGGGCAGGGAAAGTCCTCGACTTACGACCGGTTGGGTAGTCCTCGACTTACGACCGGTTTAGTCCTCGACTTACGACCGGTTTAGTCCTCAACTTACGACCGGTTTAGTCCTCGAGTTACGACCGGTTGAGGTCGCGGCATTAAAAAGGTTGAGAACCACTGCTGTAGATGAACTAATTATATTTTATTGTAAGGCTGCATTAGTCTTGCAAGTCTGAAGCTGCAAATTTCCCTTTGCCACTGTTAGCTGCTTGGTCCATTAATATACTTTCTAAATTTCTATCTCTGACTTTTAAGGCACTGGGGGCTTCTGCCTCTCTTGTATGATTGTTTCTTAAGCAGCATCTTTTCTCCTTTTTCCCCAAGATGACCCATACATTCCATTACAGTTAGGCTATATTGTATAGTACATGTTCAGCACATTGTGGGAATCCAATTCTTAGTAGGTTGGAAACCCATGGTTCATGACTTGCAATAGATATACCCAGCCACTATATCATATTCAACAAATTACTGCCAAAACAATAGTTAAACATGATATATGATCCAGCCATCATGTGACTAAATTGCAAACAGTGTTTTGTATTCTTTATGATGAGAAGATGATAGCCGCCAAGGAGAGCAAGCCTGAATCCCTTTGATCATAACATTCAGGGCTTAAAGATACCTTACATCACTCTAACTGTTGGGTTTTCTGTATGGCAGAATTGCCCTAGTGGGCAATTAACATCATCCCACAATTTCTTTTTCAATTCCATGATCTCTTAATATTGGCTTTGTCTTATCCATACCCCACAGATGAGCTAAGTTCAAGTTGCCTTTAGTTATTCCAGTTTGTATTGTTTTCTCTCTTCGCCGAATATAGGTTTGATCACTGACATGATTGATTATGCTTCCTTAAACAAACAACTGATGACACCTACTGTATATATTGAGATCTGCCAAGCTCCTACAGGCACTTTAGGCTTCTGAGAATATGCATCACCCTCCATGGGTTTTGTTGGGACTGCAGAGAGATGGGCACCTAAATTCTGCTGAGGCAATTACTTGCATAACACCCGATTGGCACTTTGGAAACTGTTTACAGTGTATTAAATAGCAGAAACAGTAAAAGTTAAACATGGTGGCACATATACCTTCAGTACAGCTGAGCATAGCAGAGGACTATTCACAATTTCTGATACGATCCAGGCAAAAACGGGAAAAAAAAGGAAGAATGAAGACTATCCTCTCAAGGCTAACTAACTAAAAAGCAAGCACAAGGTTTCCTCCTTAACAGAATTCTGGGGATACTTTAAGGACAATGGCTGCAACGAAGAGGTCTTTTTTGCAAAGGAAAGCAAAATGGAGGAAGTTAATGAAGTGATCAGGGTGTTGACAGCCTAAGAGCCTATTACCTTACAGTAGAAGGATTAATAGGCTGAATGGCTTTCTCACAGAAGGGTAAACTTTGGTGTAACTCAGTGGTTCTCAACCTTTTTAATGCTGCGACCCCCAACCGGTCGTAAATCGAGGACTAAACCGGTCGTAAGTCGAGGACTAAATCGGTCGTAAGTCGAGGACTACCCAACCGGTCGTAAGTTGAGGACTTTCCCTGCCTGGGAGCGCCGCGCATGCGTGGTTCCGCCCCCTGCACCGGCCGAGGTGTAGCTGGCAAGCGGCAGAAACGGAGCAGGCCGACCACCAGCTGGCCCAGCCCAAGGGAGGTAAGGCACCCGCCGGAAAAGGGGCGTTGGTCTTACCTGAACGCCATTTCTCAGCATGATGATGGATAATCCACTTGATTGGGTTTCCTGAAGTCCCTTGTACCCAATAAGACTAAGTCTGAGATAGCCACGCCTCCTGCCTGGCCGCACATGCCCAGTTCTGACGGAGGCGAAGCAACAGACAAAGTCAGGCGTGTTGTTCTCCAGACCCCT
>NW_015386517.1:49131-96281 GCF_001527695.2 Protobothrops mucrosquamatus | reverse complement strand
TAGAAATATCCAAAATAGTTAAATAAAACCTGAGTCTGGAGAGCAGAGAAACAACACGCCTTGTCTGGGTATAGACTAAGTCAGAACTGGGCATGTGCGGCCAGGCAGGAGGCGTGGCTATCTCAGACTTAGTCTTATTGGGTACAAGGGACTTCAGGAAACCCAATCAAGTGGATTATCCATCCCTCATGCTGGAGAAGGGGGAAAAATGGTGGACAGCCTTGCTTAGCGACCCCCGTGAAATGGTCGATCGACCCCAAATGGGGTCGCGACCCATAGGTTGAGAACCGATGGTGTAACTGAAGATAAAGCAAACAAATTTCAAGGATGACAGGGCAGGAGGCAAGCCTAGGAGGTCTTGCTGGCTTGCTTTAATGATAGGTTCAGGTCACGTTAGAAATAAGGGAGGGGGGTTGTATTCATACTATCAGTGCCAAAACAATTATTTCACTGCTGAGAGGCCCTCTGCAAAAGAGATGAGTGGTTTAGAAAGATAGATAGACAGACAGACAGACAGACAGACAGACAGACAGACAGACAGACAGACAGACAGACAGACAAAGATTAATGCAGTATATTCAGGTAAATGAGGGCAGAATTCAGGTAAATGAGGACAGATATGATATTGTTGCCATTACGGAAACTTGGTGGGATGAAACCCACAAATGGAACACACAGCTAGAGGGATTTAAATTATTTAAAAGAAATAGACCAAATAAAAGAGGAGGCAGAGTTGCTCTCTATGTAAGAAATAACTACATCTCTACAGAAATAGAGCACGACAATGATGAAAACTGTCTTGAATGCATTTGGGTCAATATAAAAGGGGGAAATGACATTGCCGCCATAGGATCAAGGAAATAAAAATTGGATCACCTTTTCTTACACAGAGGAACAGATATTTTCTGACCTGCTTGAGGAATCAACATCAAAACAAGAGATAGAGGGTGATCCATTTAAAATGGGAGCAGCCATCTTGGCTACTATTATGGCTATCTTTTAAGTTGACAGCTCCCTTTTTGTTGGGTTTTCTGATTTTTAGAGCAGTGGCCCCAGACCTTTTCGGCCCCAGTGACTGGTTCTGTGGGGGGGGGGGAATTTCCATGGACTTTGAGGGGCATGGTTTTGTGTGCTACCTAGGAAAGTTTGTATTTCCACATGTGTGTCCATACTTTGCTTTGGCTATGACTTCATGCCAACTGTTTTATTCACTTGTGATCCCAGCTAAAATATCTGTACATACAAATGTGCAGGGGACTAGGGAATGCTTTTTCAACAGTCACATACAGCCTTCCAGGAGATGTGGCTGCTTTAACACTTTGAGGAGGACTACTTGGTTAATGTCACTGTACTTTGCCCAAAGCTGCTTTTAAATGCTTTGCACAGTTCGAGGTTCTTTTGTTCTACATGAAACCTTTTAGATAGGGCACTAGACTGAAGATGTGTATCATCATTTAGAAAGCACATTAACACATAGGCACGGCTCAATCATCCTGCTAGGTTATACGTTGCTTGACTAATATAGGTGCACATATTTTTTTAAAAGCCTCAATTGAGTGGGTTGGCTGATCACAATAAACCAAAAAAACATTATTTACAAACTACCGTGTTTAAGTTCTCATGACATGCTAAGTGAAAACCAAACAAACCACATTACAGCTTAGCACCATTTGGAAGTCCAGCCTATATACAGTGTAAAAGTGATACCATTTTTTCATGCTATCTTCTATGTTGGTATTAATAAATTTTATTGTATTATTTACTGATTGACTTTACAATACATGTATCTGACTCCAATCTGAAGAGATTGAGTAGTTTACAATTATCAGAAAACAAAAAAAAACCCTTTAAATCAAAATCAGAAATCTGTTTTTATTACTGTTAAAATATATTTCATTGCAGGTTACTCATAGTCCTATTGTTTGAAAGACAAAGAAATTAGCAAGGGTATCTAGGGAAGCCGGGCATTTCACAACCCCATTATGCAAATGAATTAAATTAGGCATTGTATGCATTTTGTGCAATGACATCTTGATATATATCTTGCCATTAGAGTTTCTATCAGGCACCTATGAAATTAAAAAAAAAAGCAAGTAAAAGCATAGTGCAAAGCATTTTAGTCAGAAGTCAGTTCAGTGGCATTTCTTTCTGAATGCATGCAATGCAATCTTTTGTATATGTGTTCAAAACTAATCCAACTGATATTAACAGACCTTGGGCCCAGTAACTTTAAACATGTTGGCTGGGGAATTCTGGGAGTTGAAGTCCATATATCTTAAAGTTTTTGAGGTTGAGAAACATTGGCTAGACAAGTGTACATAAGGTCTTTCAGCCTCTATCAATCAAACTGTTCACAATTCAATGAAGTCTGTGGCAGCCAAAAGACCGTATAGTCTGCCACTAATACTCTGCAGGCAGTAATTATCTATCTAGGGTACCCAATGGCATTTCACTCCCCATTGCAGCTGCTTCCACACTCCACAGTTCCCCCTCATTTATTTTCAACATGAGGCTATTCTTTTTCCATACCAGACAACTCCAGGATGTAATAATTTTGCAAAAGCTCTCATTCTTCTACCGTGTGGTTCATTAAAACAGGCTTTTCACATTTAAAGGAATGATGAATGGACTCTTTGTGTCAGAGGATTTTAATAAGACTGTAGATTATCTTGGATTTATCTTGCTCCAGTTGCTTGCTTAGAGTAACTGACTGGCCTACAGTACATTTTACTCAAGATATTGGATTAGAAATGGGGCATTTCCTTTTTTAAAGTACTACAGATGCAAGGTTATCTTTTTTCTAAAGTTAAATAACTACTGATCATTCACATCAGAGGAAAGTAACATTACATCGCAGTATTTTGCGAGAAAACTCCCCAGATCGCCAGTAACTTTTGTTAATGTCTAGATCAGGGGTAGGCAACCTTGGCTCTTTTATGACTCGTGGACTTCAACTCCCAGAATTCCTGAGCCAGTTGCCTACCCCTGGTCTAAAGGGATTGTAACCCATTGCATCCAAACTGTCTTCCCCATTTGGATGCTCCCCAGATGCATGAAAGTCAATCCCCAGAATTCTCAGCAGAGATCAAACTAGCAGAGAATTGGGGGGGGCTGAGGTTTATATATCTGGAGAGTGTTCAAGTTTTAATATCCAAGTCTACTGGAACACTGGTGTAAGTCATATGCCAATGCCCTTGTTTTCACTGCTAAAAATCATCCATTATTAGAAGTCTGCCATTCTTTGCTTTTGCTTTGGTAGCTTTATTCTAATCTGACTATCTTATTTATTTATTAAATTTATTGGCCACCCATCTTACCACAGGGTAATAACTAACATGAACATGTTGCTACAATTTTCTGTGTATATTTCCTTCCCCATCTTTAATTTATCAATATATTTAAATATATTAAATTGCAGGTGAAAAAAAAAGGGTTACCTTTATAACTGCCTTCTCCTGTGATATAATATGGGAAGGGCTCAACACATCTGCCAGGCACCAAGCCGGAGAAGACTTCTATAGAACATTGCTAACCACAAGTTGATTTCTATTCTGCCAAATGCCACTGACAAATCAACAGGATTAATTTCAAAGTCTATCTACCTGGGACTACAAAATGGATAGGTGTAAGGAGAACCAGCTGACTGACCAAAGGAGCAGTTTCTCATATTTTAATTTACCTGTCCACCACATCTGCTATATGTACTCATTTTTAGTTTGTTGCCAACTTTCCTGCACATTCTCGTTAACAAGAAACCTTTGGTTTAATTCTCAATTAAAATAAATCTCGTATGTACATGTGTTTGTTCATATTCATACACTATCAGATTTTTCTCTTTCTCTTAAGAGCCGTGGTGGTGCAGTGATTAGAATGCAGTATTGTAGGCTAACACACTGCTCACTCCAGGAATTCGATTCTGAGTTGCTCAAGGTTGACTCAGTCTTCCATCCTTCCGAGGTCAGTAAAATGAGAACCCAGACTATTGGGGGCAATATGCTAACATTGTAAACTGCTTAGAGAGGGCTGTAAAGTATTATGAAGTGGTATATAAGTCTAAGTGCTATTGATATTGCTATTTCTCACTGCTCACCCAAAATTTGCCCAACCCCCAATCAAAAGATAGTGTTGGTGCTGCAAGAATGAAAGCTTTAGAATCACATATCCTAGGCCAGGGGTAGACAACCTTGGCTCTTTTATGACTCGTGGACTTCAACTCCCAGAATTCCTGAGCCAGCCACGCTGAGGGGAAAGGGAGAGGTTTCCCAGTTGAGCTATGCTGGCTCAGGAATTCTGGGAGTTGAAGTCCACGAGTCATAAAAGAGCCAAGGTTGCCTATCCCTGCCCTAGACTATTTATTGCACAAGATAATAATTGAGCAAGCTACACTGAATATGTGAATAACTCAATATCAATGGGATACAGATAAAGATCCCCATTGTGCTTTTAAATAGGGGATGGATCTTACTCAATACTGAAGAATTATTTGAAACTCCAAGAACATTAAATGATCATGGACAGAGATTTTAAAGCAGATATACAAAAAGGGCAATCTGTGCATATATTTCATTAAAAATAAAATGCAACTGTAAGTTGAGTATATGGAATTTAGGTTCAGTCTAGCTTTCCCAGTACTGTCCACTATAACTAAAATGAACTATGAGATTTGCAGAGGTTATATATAATAAATTCCGAATTAAGATGGTTCTTTGAAGACACTACTCTATCATCTATTCCAAGGATCCTTTAATATGTCAAAGCTGGGAATTGAATGTGGAGCCTTTGCATAAATTAAAACTTTTCCTGACAAGAAGACAACTACTGACGTTATTATGGCATCTTTAGTTTAACCCAAGGCTGGGAAAAGCTGCTATAACCCAACTTCTAACCTATTATCTATTATATGAAAATTTACAAAATATCTTTCAGGAACTGACTCAATGGAAATATTATATTTCCAAGGACATGGTGATGTAATTAAGTCACAAGATAAACTGTGACAAATAAGTCTAATTTTTAGAAAACACAGCCCTTTCCTTATAAATAAAGGACAAAGCTGCAACTTTTTTCTAGGTTATGTTTCAATGTTTTCATTAGCTCTTCTCTGATAGAAGGTATGAGTGTGGCCTATTCAATTAAACAAGTACCTGCTTTAACAACTGATTTGTCCAAATGTCCATTGAATCAGGTCCTGAGCATGAGAATTAAATAGGTTAAGAGAGGGAATTATGCTTTGGCAGATGGTCTGCAAATTGGATCAGCATGGAAAGTAAATTCTGCACAGACTTGTTCATTGGGAGTTCACACCCACCTCTTCCTTCTCTCCCAGATGCACACCTCATTCCCTTTCCTGGTACAAGCTTAGTATCCATAGGAACGGGGGGGGCAGAACAGGTGTGATGGAGGGAAGATCAGTAATTACAATCTTTGTCACCAAATCTCTGAAGAGTTCTTCTTTCTGTCCATAGGTCTAATAGATGCTAAGCAAAATTAATTTGCTTTCAGGTAAATTCATGTAAGCAGCACTGCTAATAAACAGCATCATCCAGCTTCAACAATAGACAATGAACTTCTAATCAACATTGCATCATAAAACATTGTCTACCTTCAGTCTGTCTGCTGCATATTACTAACTTTGGCTGGTGTACACTGGTAACCATACACTGAGATTACAGTGAGTAATATGTTTTGTTTTGGAGCTGCAATTGATGCAGAATACAATTACTTGTTTGCTGAGTAGGGGATCAGTTATAGAGATGTTACTGCTGTCTTCAAGCAACTGCATTAGTGACCAATTAATTCCCAAACTATGTTCAAAGTTCTTCTTTGGGCTTATAAAGTATAAAACATCTCGGAGTAGGCTATCTTCCAGACTGTTTTGTCCATTACAGAACTGGATGATCTATAAGCTCATGAGAAGAGATCTTATTGTGTGTGCTGTGATTGGCAATGTTCTCATCCGGTTACTGATAGGGAACCTCTCTCTGATGTTACCTGCTGTCTGGAATGCTCTTTCCCCTGAAATTCATAAGAACTTAGTATATAGGTCGTCCTTGACTTATGACAACTGAGCCAAAAATTTCTGTTGCTAAGTGAGACATTTGTTAAGTGAATTTTGCCCCATTTTACGACCTTGCTTGCCACAGTTAAGTGAATGACTGCAGTTGCTAAGTTAGTGACACAGTTGTTGAATGAATCTAACTTTCCCATTGACTTTGCTCATCAGAAGTTCGCAAAAGTTCACAAAATGACCCCAGGACACTGCAACCGTCATAAATATGAACCAGTCGCTGAATTTTGACCACATGACCATGGGAATGCTGCAACGGTCATAAGTGTGAAATACTGTCATAAGTCATTTTTTTCAGTGCCATTGTAACTTTGAATGGTCACTAAATGAACTGTTGTAAGTCAAGGACTACCTCTAATGCCTTTCAGATATTTATTGAAGATTTACCTTTCCACTCAGGCCTTCCTTGTGGGAATGCTATGGATGAATGTTCCTACTTTTCTATTCATTTTTTAAGTACAGTACTGCAATATTGTTGCCTTAACATTTTTTTATATTTGAAGGTCACTCTAAATGATTACACAAGAAGCAGCATAAAATGAAATTGTTCCTTGTCCATAAAGTATCTGCGCAGGTGGCACAACATCAGAAACATTAATTTATTCCTTCACACCCTGCAAACAAGAGTATGCAACTACAAACTATAACACTGGGCGCTATCTAACAAAATGAAATTCAATGGTGAAAAAAGCAAGGTTCTACATTTAGGCAAGAAAAACCAAATGCACAGGTATAGTATAAGGGGTACCTTGCTCAATAGTAGTAACTGTAGTAACTGTAGTAACTAGAAAGAGTACAGAGTACAGAGAAGAGCAACAAAGATGATTAGAGGACTGGAGGCTAAAGCATACAGTATAAGGAATGGTTGCTGGAATTGGGTATGTCTAGTTTAATGAAGAGAAGGACGAGGGGGGACATGATAGCAGTGTTCCAATATCTCAGGGGCTGCCACAAAGAAGAGGGAGTCAAGCTATTTTCCAAAGCACCTGAAGGCAGGACAAGAAGCAANTATTATTATTATTATTATTATTATTATTATTATTATTATTATTATTATTATTATTATTATTATTATTATTATTATTGTCAGTTCGCAGAACAGATTCACAAATGTGTTCCGGGTGAATTAAGAAGATACCTGGGGCATCCAAGGAGGAAGCAAGCACTTCATTAGTCCCACTGCACAAATGGATATCCATACCCATAATGTTAGGTGTAGCCTGGCTTTCTTTCCCCATTGATGCCTCTGGATTTTCATATATCAGTAAGCTGTTGGCATCCATATTTAAGCTCTCTGTCTCTAGGAAGGATATACAGACTAAGGAAAAGCAGATTAAATCACACCATCTGTCTTTCAGGTAATATTTCTCTCAATTCAGTGTGGTTGCACAATAACTCAATCAAATGGAAAATGCCATGAGTCATCACAGAATTTGTTGACTGTTTCTTCATCCTTGGCATTTATGATTTTTTTTTTAAGGAGAAGGGTGTGGTAGTAGACACACCTAAACTGATTTCCCTTTCTAACGAAAAATATTAAACAGTGGTGCTACTGCACCATAGCAAATTACTTCAATAGCACTTAGATTTATATACTATTCCACATACTATTCCATAGTCTTTGAGCAGTTTACAAATGTCAGCATATTGTCCTAATTTTAGTGACTTCAGAAGAATGGAAGGCTGAGTTAAACTTGAGCCGGTCAGGATTAAACTCCTGGCAGTGGGCAGAGTCAGCCTGTCAGCCTCCCTAAGGGAAACATAAAGCCTATGCATTTCTACTCATGAAAACCAGCTAGGAAAATCACTACCAACAGAATTCCTAATTGATAAATTATACAGCTCCTTCACATTTTTGCAATGAAGTGGGATATTCATAACTAGGGCTAAAGTTTTTCTTTGAATTGTACTTTCCTTCTCTTTCCAAGAAGACAGATAATGTGAAGATATATACCAAAAAAACTTGATTTATTAAATCACTTCAAGTAGACTTGTGCTTATCCACTTTCCTAGCCAATCACAATTCCAGGAAAGTGACTAAACAAGGTGTTTTTGCTCTGTTACTCTTTCTTCATTGTTAGCATGTAGATACAGGCTTGTAACTTGCCTAAGAGCCAAGAGCAACTAGAATTCCATGCAGGTGAGCAAGCAAGCTGTCAAATATTTTATAGACTGCCCTATCCCTCCTTTGCAATTACTAGCATGAAATTTTAAATTCCTAGTTTCTGAACTAATAACAAACAAGCTCAGAAGAGTAAATTTTTGCAGGCTTATTTATATATACTAGATTCACATTGTTTTATCCATAGTTTATCAATCAAGCCACAATTGGTTATCTTAATATGTCATATAAACCTCATGTCATATAAACCATCAAGTGGTTTTCATACCACTGCACTGCTTCACATAATACAGTAAATTGGAAAAAATGATTTGCCATGTTGAGTGATTTAAGTGATATTTCTGTCAATCTGTTCAAAATATCTTGCTTATCTCGTTATTTTAGCCCAGGGTATTGTGCAAGTCCAGTTTCTGTTGGCAATTCAGATATAGAATGAATTCGGTAAACCAAAATTAATCACAGAATACAGCTAACAAATATAATCATTATCTTGCACTGATCACATATGTTTTGGTTATGAATTCAATTAATTGTAGTTAATTCACTAGATCATCTTTAAGCAAACCATATTTAGGCATCATGTATGAAGATAGCCATGACCTGTTATAAATTTGTCCACATATTAAATCCATGATTTTGGCAGCAGGAATGAAAGTTGTGATTTGATTAAAGCAGTAGCCAACATGCATCTCATATTCTTAAAGTTAAGAGGGTACTGATTTACAATAGAGTAGACCATTCATCTGTATAGCATAGCATTCTCTGCAATGTTTGCAAAAGTTCCCCAGGTTTATGGTCAGGGGTCTTTTTCAGCCCTAGATGACAGGAACTTGACTGGTGACATTCTGTCATCAGTATGTATGCTTTACTAAACTATAGCTCAGTAGGCTACAATGCCGGTGAATGCCTACTGAGCATTCAGAAATAAACAAACATCCCATTTTCCAATCTGCTTTTTCATATTAAGTGAGCACCCTCACTCTATACATTCAGCAAAGTACAAAACAGGTAAGTATTTGGGCTGAGGATTTCTGAATATCAAAAAAATTTCTTGACAAGTCTTCACAAGAGCAAGAGAATGAAAGCAAAATTATTTCTATCAAGGTTCTGCAAAACCTTTGAAAAGAACGCTTTACAAATTTTATTGAGCCAATGCATACTTTAGGCATGTCCTGTGGAAGGTTCCCATTTGACACACACACCGACACAGACCGGTTTGAATATATCAGAGACACCACTTCCAATGGACTGGAATTGGTTCACTTGTTTTAGGTTTCACCAATTTGATTTGAACATCATTCTTCTTCCAAAGACAAATTAGGTTTTTCAACTAATGAAATAGAACAATCAATACATTCTAAACAAGAGGAAACAATTGATACTAATGCTATTAAATGAAGGTTCAGAGCATAAATCCATACATTTACAATTTTGTGAAATTCATTCATAGAAATGAATGAATTTCAATGGAGATTCTATGTCTATGGAGATTCTCAGTCATCCAGGTCATAGTTGTCCCAAAGGTGCTTTTTCAAAAGGCAACTGGACTTTGTTTCTTCACTTGAAGATGTTTCATTTCTCATCTAAGAAGCTTCTTCAGTTGAACTAAAAAAGCTTCTTGGATCTTCAAGCAAGATATTTTGGTCTTCATGCAAAAAACAAGTCCATTGCCTTTTGAAAAAGCACCTTTGGTATAACTCAGGATTTATTAAACTATGCTCAGTTGTAAAATACCGTAATGGTTTGACTTGTATATAATGAATATAATTTTAAAGGCCTGTAGTTGCCTCATCCCCTAAAAGATTTGGGGATATCCCCTCACCAATCCAAACTGTAGTTTTTAATGTGGCAGAAGAATAAAAATACATGACTAGAGAATATTCAATTACATATTAACATTTCATTTCAATTCCAGATATATTAATTTTAATATTTGATCTCAGTTTACCCACTATTTTTGGAATAAAGTTCTTGGCATATCTTCAGAGACAAGTGGCTCTTAGCAAAGAATAAAATAATGTCTGTGTTGTGATCTCAAACCAAACACACAGCAATATAACTTAGCATGGCACCAGTATTCGGATGACAACATATTCTTTGCTGGAAGAATCCAGCTGATTATGAACAGAAGCAAGGCACCACGTTAGATTAATCTTATTCATTTTACTTTATTTCAAGTCTATCCTGTGATCTGAAATAATCTAATGAGGCCATGACCATAAACATAAAAAAATATATATATTATGGCATTTAAACAAAGCCTACCTTGCAATGAATAATGACGATCATCAATCTCGGTAGATGATTGTTCTTCAGATACCAATGAAGTTTTAAGAGGCTCCATGCTTTTATGACCAAGCAATTACTGTAAGCTCATTTCAGTGGCCAAACTGGAAGACGGAAACCTAAAAGAGAAACCAACATTAACAGCAGTCAACATGACTAGATTTCTTTTGTAAAACTGATGCTTTCTGAAAAAGCCTCTGGCCTTAGAAAAAGGCAACTCACTTGCTTCTGTCTGCTAAGAACAATGTTTGCTTAAATTATCTGGATCTGGAACTACTCCTTTCTGAATCATAAATTTATCAGTTAGCTTTCTAGGCTGTACTCCTATTGGCTCACCTCCATATTTGCAAAGGTCACAGCCAAAAACCGGAGATATATTTCTTGAAAAATAAAAAAAACATGAAGCATAGATTGGAAAGAGTGAAAAGTCAGACTGACAGTTTCCTGAGGTACTTTCAGTTATTGGGTCCAAGCTACTTTGAGAGAAGTTTCTTTTATTTCACCCTTAATTCACCCTTTTGCAAGATGGGATCCTTTTCTTTGCTCAGCAATTATTACAGCAGGTTGGATACAAAAGTAGCTAACCAGCAAAAGATTAAAAGGTAGCTATGAAAGTAAAGTTGCCTGACAGAAGAACAGTCTTTCTTGTCCTATCTGTATCTTAGCTACCACAGTGTACCCATGCACATTCCTTTTGCAACAGAGTTCATGTTTCAGCCCTGAACTTGGTAACTTGCCTAACATTTAAATGCTAACACTTTTTAATTAAAAAAAAAACATTTCGAGCTGCTATAGACAGTGCAAACTCATCTAAATGAAAGAAAAGTTCATGGACTTGCAATAGATCTCTGCTATCAGTTAGTGAAAGCTCTAAAAAAGAAACAAATTAATCTAAAAATCTAAACCAAAAAAAGAAACAAACAAAAAAGTGGGAGCAAGTATAGGAGCCAAACAAATCTGCCCTTCACTCACCACCAAAATGGCAATAAATTTACATTATTTGCTACTGAGGTATAATAGATATCTAGTCGATACAATTTTGTTTTGGATCAAAATTCCTCAGTCCTGAGAAAAAACACCTCTTCACTGCTATTTGTTTAAAACTTTAAAAACAAATCTCTCTAACACCTTACTTCATGATCTAATGGAAAAACAGAAAGGCAAGATGAATACATGGAGGGTAGATCTGTCAGCAGTAATTTGGTGCAGCAGAAGTGAAGTCTCTGGGATTCAGTTCACTCATAATAGTAAGCCAGAATAGGGTTTGTTTGGTTTATGGCTTAAAGTGTTATGCAAAGCCAGCCAATTATGGTTTATTTTTGTGCTATGAAAAGACAGAACTTAATACAATGTGCAAACTTAACCTAAATCTAGTCTACACTTTGTTCCAAAACTAAACATTGGGAGGAAACTGATAAATCTGGTGAAAAAAATTGTTCATAATTATTTTTTGTGATAGAATGGAAAGTCTCCATAATGAAACAACTTGCAACACAATAACTTGGGATTGTCCCTTTTGAAGAAGCAGAGCACGGAAGTTTGTTTGTTGGGCTGGATTAAATTGGATTGGATCAACAGGAGGCCAGTTCTCCATCCTCTAAATTACATTGTTTTACCTTATGTTTGTTTTAATATTATTGAAACACAGTAATTTCCACACAGTTAGGCATGTTCCATTTTATTCTCCAGAGAGTATTTATTTATGATCTCGCCAAGAATTCTGAATCATTTTATATCCTTATATGGCCAGAGCCTTTTATTATAAGCAAATAAATACTTCCAGCAATACACTATTAATTTATAACAGAGGTCAGATGAGAGAAAACTCCCTTGGAAAATATATAAGATTAGTACAGGCTTTGTGTAATTAGCTTTCAGTTTCCTTTTTAAGTTTGATTTTTTTAACATACTGGAGGAATCAGGGACATAAAATTACTGCAAGCAGTTCTTAGGCCCAAACAAGTTTTCTTATTCCATTATCACTCCTAAAACTGATCTATGTATGCAGCAAAGGCAGTTTCCTTGGTTTTTCTGGACTGTACCACTGTTCTCCAAAGCACCTGAAGGTAGGACAAGAAGCAATGGATGCAAACTAATCAAGGAGAAAAAATTCCTGACCGAACAATTAATCAGTGGAACGACTTGCCTCTAGAAGTTGTAAATGCTCCAACATTGGAAGTTTTAAAGAAGAGATTGGACAACCATTTGTCTGAAATGGAGTAAAGTTTCCTCCCTGAGCAGGGGGTTGGACTAGAAGACCTCCAAGGTCCCTTCCAACTCTGTTATTCTGTTATTATGTCCCTGAAGAAGGGAGAACTGAACATCTGAATGCTGAACCACTCACATACCAAAAGAGATTATTACAAAATCCTGCTTCTTGACACAATAATTGTCTACACTTTTAATGAAAACGAGTTATTTTAATGAAAATACATTTAAGCTCTTCATTGCATACCAGCTACATAATAGTAGAGTTCAGGGAAAACAGCACCATGTGATTCTGATAGTTGTATGTTGAAATTTATAGTAGTAGTAGTAGTAGTAGTAGTAGTAGTAGTAGGTAGTAGTAGTAGTAATAATAATAATAATAATAATAATAATAATAATAAAGTTGGAAGGGACTTTGGAGGTCATCTAGTCCAACCCCTTGCTTAGGCAGGAAACCCTATACCATTTCGGACAAATGGCTGTCCAGTCTCCTCTTAAAAACTTCCAGTGTTGGAGCATTCACTGCTTCTGGAGGCAGGTTGTTCCACTGGTTAATTGTTCTAACTGTCAGGAAGTTTCTCCTTAGTTCTAGGTTGCTTCTCTCCTGGATTAGTTTCCATCCGTTGCTTCTTGTCCTGCCTTCAGGAGCTTTGGAAAATAGCTTGACTCCCTCTTCTTTGTGGCAACCCCTGACATATTGGAATACTGCTATCATGTCCCCTCTCGTCCTTGATTTAATGGATAGTAAAAAAAATCATATGGTAAAGCCTAACTCCCCCCCTTAACAGAGATTATCCCTGAGAAGGAAAAATAAGTTTAGAAATCAAACATCAAAAGAGCAAGATGTTGATTCCCAAAAAGTGAGAGAGCCACATATTATATTATGTTTGGCTTGGAAGCCTGGCACCATTATATAAATAGAGCCACAGCTGAAATCTCATAGAGGAAAAAGAAAAGGCTCAACTTAGCTTGTCCTGAAAATAACACATTGAAAGATTTCCAAAGCAGAAAGTGAAAAATAGTAGTAATAATATTATGGTTATGGTTTGTTTGTTTGTTTGTTTCTCTGTCCTTCCATTCCAAACTGTTTTAAGTGATACATAAGGAAAAAAAGACAATACTTCAAAAACAATATTGGTACAAAGGGCACCAATTAACATTCCCCCCAACCCCCAACCAAGGCTGCTGAGTCTTGGTGGTGGGGGAATAGAAGCTTTACATATCTTAAAAATCCTTCACAGTGTAATGTCTGGAATATGCACAGACATGGTAAGTGAACAGATTGGATTCTCTAACTAAAGTCATCATGGACATGAAGGCTGTAGCTCAGTGGCATTCCACCTTGTTTGAGTCTCTAAATGCTAGTAGGCATTTTCAGATCTCAGCTGGAAGCCTTGAAAGGGTTATCTATCCATTCATACTAATTTAGAGGAATCGGGAAGTTTGAATCCATTAATGTGTTTTCTTCTTTCTTCCAGTTAAATGAAAAATTAAGTACAGGTAATCCTTGACTTACAACCACAATTGAGCCCAAAATTTCTGCTG
This sequence comes from Protobothrops mucrosquamatus, assembly GCF_001527695.2. Taxonomy (NCBI): domain Eukaryota; kingdom Metazoa; phylum Chordata; class Lepidosauria; order Squamata; family Viperidae; genus Protobothrops; species Protobothrops mucrosquamatus. Next base: position 82,053 of record NW_015386517.1, on the reverse strand, counting down.
CTAAGTGAGACATTTGTTACATGACTTTTGACCATTTTACAATCTTTCTTGGCACCGTTGTTAGGTGAATCACTGCAGTTGTTAAGTTAGTAGCATGGTTGTTAAGTGAATCTGGCTTCCCCCTTTGATTTTGCTGGTCAGAAGATCACAAGAGGTGACCCGAGGACTCTGCAACCGGCATAAATATGAATCAGTTGACAGGCGTCTGGATTTTGATCACATGATCTTGGGGATATTGCAATGGTCATAAGTGTGAAAAACAGTCATAAGCCTCTTTTTCAGTGCCGTTGTAATTTTGAACAGTCACTAAACAAACTGTTGTAAGGCAAGGACTACCTGCATTAATATTACAGGAAAAATAGAAAATAGTTTTGAAAATAATATATTGGCAAAACCTTCAAATCACCCAACACTTGAGGCAGGGCTTCTTTGACTGGATCAAACAAGTGTGTTTTCCAACTATGTGATATTGCACATCTATATACTATTTTAAAAAATCTTGTTTGTGTGTAACCTTTAACTGGACGAAACAGTCCATCGCAGGGTAACAATTATTAACCAAAATACTCAAATGGGCAAACTTACAGAATGTGTCCAAAATTTGGAACCATGTCTCCTATGGAATGAAATTTGGTATATTTTATAAAAATGTTATAAAATTTTATGTGAGGCTCAAGCACAGCAAAATTTTATGTGAGACAACACAGCAAAATCCAATCGAGTTCATTTGCTTATACCTATTGGACAGAATCTTGCCAAACTAAAGCTATAACTTACTACTACATATATCCTGAGAGATTCTAGACTGTAGCTACGCTGAATCTCTTTCTCCCTCTCTCATCCAGCTCAGGATTACACAGTCTTTTAGTCTGAGGCTCTCTCTGGGAATCCTCTATGTTGCCAAAACTCGCTCCCACTGTTTCTCCAGGTTCATATTTTATCATATTTTAGACATAAGATAAAATGCCATAAAACATTTCCCGTGGTCAACTCCTGATTCTTGGCTGTGCTACATATGCAGTTCAAAATGGGCTGTTTTTAAGGAAGATAGATCTCTGAATATCTTCTTGAATTTTTAAGAACTTTTCCAATGAAGGCAATACATTAGAAGCCCTGCCACTGTTGAAGGCATTGAGGAATTTGGTAAAGAAATATCTCTGAAATGATGACCCAATGTGTCACAGATTGTGTAATTCTCTACAAAAGTCCTTACAATTCCCATACCCTTATAAACATACAAATATAGAAAGCGAAATTGTAATATTGGATGCTTTGTTGCAGTACAACTTAGGACTTTTTAATATTTTACTTAGTTGCATGGTTTTAACTTATCAATGATGTATTTAAGACTAAAGGTATCTACTATTTCAAATGCTATTTCTAAAGCATAAATTGTATTTTCTTTATGGACCTGTTTATTACAGCAAACATCGATTTAGGAGATTGCTACTGTACAGTATACCTCTTGTGAAATGGCAGAAAGCTACCTTTCAAATTCAGATCGACAGATATATTTGACCATAAAAGAGAGAATAAGCAAGGAAATACTATAAACTGCTGCCCAAGAAATCAGATATCATTTGAGCCATTTAAAAATGTTATCAAAGTGTCACCAACAAGCTTTCTCCAGAGCTGTCCTTAAAAATGTGTTTGGAAATTGAAACAGGTGCAAATTGTGAAGGCTTATAACCCGGTGTAAGGTACAGGGTTCACCTGATGCCAGTCCAAAAAATCTGCACTATCTGCCAATTGCCTACTGGTCACAGTTTTAGGTGTTTAATATCTGAATATCATATACTATGAACTTGCTCAGTTACATAGAAAAACAGGAGGCTTTGGGGAAGACGTCCTACTGCCAGAAGTTCAGCTATCAAATATATTGGAAAGACTCTGTGGTTCCTATGTGGCTCTCAGGCAACTGAATGATCTCCCCAAGAAGATGTCTCCTTTTCTCCTAGAACAGAGGAAGTCAGCTAAGAGACATCATTTTGTTTAAGGGTTTTAAAGGTTTGTATCTTGCCTTTTTTCACATACAACTCAAGGCAGCAAACATACCAATGTATATGATCTTTACAAGAAGAGATCTATTATCCTAGAATTGAGGAAGTCAGCTAAGACCACATTTTTTTGTTTAAAGATTTTAAAGGTTTTTATCTTGCCTTTTTTCATTTACAACTCAACTCTTATATTCCCCCACAGCATCAACCCTAGGAGGTGGGTTGAAATGAGAGTGTGTGACTGGCCCAAAGTCATCCAGCCAGCTTCGATGCCTAAGGCAGGACTAGAACTCAGTCTCCTGGTTTCTCGGTCAGCACCTTAATCACTGCACCATTAAAAGTCAGGCTTTTAATTATTTTGAATACTGATTTTAAATTTGGTTTGATTTTAATTGCATGAGTTTTATTATTTATGCTCTATATTTTTATTGCCATAAGATATTTTGAGTATTGGAATAAACAAAAATATTATAGAAAATAAAAAAAATAAATCAAAATAATTATATACAGTATGTTACAATAAGGATTCTTTCAAAAAATGCTGGTTTGGGTTGAAAATAACTGTAGCCTAAAAGGTCTATAAAGAACTACATGGTGTAAAGCTGGTAACAGACTGAATACTGTAAAACTCTATGGCAGGGCTGCTCTCTGCCTGTTGTAAAGGTTAAACCCAAAGCAGAATAGGGCATATTGGTATGTGGTCATGGCAGCTTGTTTGCTTGCTTGCTTATTTATTTGGGTTCCAATAAACTGCTATAAAAAGCTTCTTCACACCAAGTTATTAATGTATATGATTAATTCAGTCAAGGCAAAACAAGGGTTTCCCGTTCACTCTGCCTCCTATTAAAATTCTGTGCAGAGCTTTGCTTAAATGCTTGTGCATTGGCCATGCCTGATGCTCTGGGATGTATGATTACTTGAGTAATGAGTTTAAGCTGCCTTGGGGCCAAATCTAATAGAGATATTTCTGTGATACCTTGTGTCAGAATTAGTAGAGATATTCCTAATTAATTTTTTTTTAAATGTAGAGTATCTTGGGATCAACCCTCCTGGAGACGTTCCTTGGGCTAGAATTGGTAGAGAAGTTCCTGTGATACTTCAAATCAATTTTGATAAAGCCCGGAACTGATTGATCAGCTCAAGATGTCAAACGTAGGAAATCCAGAGTAGTGTTTTGGAACATAGTGTTAATTGATAGACACACACACACACCCCTCCAAAACAGGATCAACCATAGTTGTGCGAACAGAGAAGAAAGAAAATGCAGATATGTCACTGGCCCCAGGATAGGCATAACACAGATGGCTCCTACTTAACTCATAATTATTTTGTGCTCCTAAATCATGGATGTCAAACTGCCGGCCCACGGGCCGGATGCATCATAACATGTCTTCCATGTCTATTGCACCAAAGTTTGTGGTCAAGTGGTACAGCTCGTACAGCTGTTGTACAGTTGCTTGGGATAGTCACAGCTTCACATGCTATCCAAATTGAGTGGAGAGGTAAGATATAGAAGTGGGAATAAGTGCAATCTGATCCTACAAACGCAGCCCGCTTGCATTTCCTATAGAACATACAAAGTTCTTCAGGATAAATACGGGATGGGTAAAAATTAGCTGTCCTCCATCCTAAGCAGATCAGCCCATATCATGTCACCATATTCTGGCTAATTACGCTTTTAGTAACAGTGCCAGTTACTCAGTTACCCAAGGATGGCTGGTATATTAGATGAAAAGGAAGTCAAAATAGGCTATAGAAATTTAACTGCTGGGCTATCTTGATCATTCTTAGCTTCAGCCACAGAAAAGCATGTTGCACAAATGCACTGAGGTTTACAAAGTTTGATTATAGAGTACAGTTATATTTTGGTTAAAAGCTTAATGACGTACAGTTGACAGTCTTTTCATCTTCTATCTTTAATTGCACATCAATATGAAGGATTTCCCCACCACATAATTGCTTTGCCCAAAATACTTCCTCTGCTAAATTTCTGCATGTCAGGTTGCTCTTAAAGATACAGAAGCAGGGAATGTAAAAATGCAGACTTTGGCATTTAAATGTTACTCTCATAATTCAAATTAGAAGAGAGAATTTAGGATTTGCCTCAAAAAAAGCTAAATCATCATCTTTACAAAGGCCCTATTCTCCCCCAACTCCGCAGGTATACCTCTTTAGTTCAACACAAGTCTAGGTAAATAGTCCAGTCCCAACATTCACCATTCAGGCAGAACATTTACACCTAAAATGTAATGGTAAAAGGAGGTATATGCCAATTCAAGTAACTTTGTCAATCTTATGAATACAAAATCTGAGTAGGTCGGGCAAGGTGGTAGAGAATGAACATTAGCAAGCTTTGTCCCCTTCAACTTTGAAAGACAAAGCAACAGCTAGTGGGGAAAAAACATTTTAAGATCATTAGCTCATCTTTTTCCAAGTGTTCTCTGTTTTTTGAATAGTTGCACTATAGTTGCAATATGCTGTCATTTGAAAATCCATTCAGAATCCAATCCATAAACACGGTACAGCTTTTCAGATTATGGTTCCCAAGTCAGAAATGAGCTGTAGGTTTGGGTAAGTCCCACCCACTTCTACCTGTATGGTTTCATGTTACATATGTACTAAAGACAAATTGTGGAGAAAATCAATAGTATTGTTTCTACAGTTCACAACCTACAATTACAAGTTCTGGTTTGAGGGCAACCCAAGTTAGCTCTAATTGTCATAAGTCCCAGTGTAGACTTAATGTAAGCAACAGATACAGGAGAATATGAAAAAGGAGGAATATTCTAGTTCCTCAAAGTAATGAGAAGGAGGTGATACAAGAAATGATGAAACCACCTATTCACAAGGACTTTCAACCCTACAATTGCTATACTTCACAACGACCTTCTCTGAATAGTAGCTTTCAGTTCAGTTCCAACTCACATGGCCTTATAGTATAATTAGTTGTTTCATCGCTTGACATTTTAGCAACATCACAAGCAGGATGAGAATGCTTCACAGTATTAAGGCCCATTGATTTCAAGAGATTTACTCCAAGTATGACTAAATACAAGATTCCATCTACTTTCTTCAGTATTTTTTACCACAGCTCCAAATGGTGGGACAGACTCCTGTTTATGAGAGAGGGAGGAATAAGGTTGAAAGAGACAAGCATTTATAGCACTCAGGGTAAAGGTAAGTTTCAACTAGAAACAAACATGAATTACTACCTATACTTTCACATGGTCCATCATTAACAATTGTTAACAAAAGTACTTACAAAGTACTTTCAAGATTTCTACTGAACCAGTTCTGGTATCTGATTTTAATGCTTGGAAAAAGTAAAAGCAATTTTAAGAAAGACTGACACAACACAAGACAGTTTGACACTAATACCAATGACATAATAGGAGTTAATTCAAAGAAGCAGTTACTGACAGACAGTTCTGGCAAAATGATGTCAATGGGGTCATGAAGAATTGGAAGTAATGAACAACAAAATTAACTATTGATTTGTTCTGGGTTATTATCATCATATAATTTTATTTTTGTAAAATATCTTGAAAGGGCATTTGTTGTAATTTGTAATCTGATTTGTAGTCACAGCTTCAGAGAAATAATAATAATAATAACGTTGAAAGGTCATTGAGTCCAACCCCCTGCTCAGGCAAGTAACCCTACGCCATTTCGGACAAATGGCTGTCCAGTCTCTTCTTAAAAACTTCCAGTGTTGGAACATTCACCGCTTCGGGAGGCAGGTTGTTCCACTGGTTAATTGCTCTAACTGTCAGGAAGTTTCTCCTCGGTTCCAGGTTGCTTCTCTCCTTGACTAGTTTCCATCCCTTGCTTCTTGTCCTGCCCTCAGGCGCCTTGGAGAATAGTTTGATTCCCTCTTCTTTGTGGCAACCCCTGAGATATTGGAATACTGCTATCATGTTCCTCCTAGACTAGTCCTTCTTTTCATTAAACTAGACATATCCAATTCCAGCAACCGTTCCTTATATGTTTTAACCTCCAATTCCTAATCATCTTTGTTTGCCCTTCTCTGCACTCTTTCTAGAGTCTCAACATCTTTTTTACATCGTGCTAACCAAAACTGGATGCAGTATTCCAAGTGTGGCCTTACCAAGGCATTGTATTCTTGGTGACAAGTACTCCTTCCAGTCCTTGCCATAAAGTATCTTTGCACTACCATGTTTTTCCATTGGCTATATTTCACTCACAGTAAATTCCATCTTAATCCAGTTTGCATTATTTCCTCACAAAAATTAAATCTAATACGACACTGTCTTAAACTGTTAAAGGTCACCCATCCCATTCACTCAGAAGTTACGTTTCTTGAAATATTTGATGAAAAGATTGCTTCTTTTAGAATTCATCTGTAATCCACTTTTTGGTCCCCAAATATTTTACATGCTATACCATCTTTACTAATTTCTAATCTGCATAAATCTAAGCAATGTCACATTTCTTAAATTCCACCTTGCAGCAAGTGGTGAACTAATCTGTATCTGCCTTTAAGTCAAACTTTCATCTTCTGCCTACTTTGTATAGTATTTTTGCTATGAATATGCATATTTATTACATGTAGCTGATTTTATCTGAATTTTGTAAGCCAAGAAACAGTACCCTGCCCTGCATTATACAATAGATATCTATTAATAAACATTAATGAAATTAACTTCTGTGTTTTCATAAGATTTCTCTACTTTGATCATTTCAAAACAAAACAAATTAAAAATACTTTTCCATCTCCTCCACCACTACTGCCTCCACCTTGTAAAGCAGTAGAAACCTGGGCCATCATACAGTCCCCTACTTCATTGCTAACTGTCCCTAACAACTATATTTTTATGGGGTTTTTCCCAATCTCAAAATGTCACAGAATTCTTTGTTGTTTCTACCACAGTCCAAAACTACGCTGGTTTCTTTTAACTCAGAAGAATAGTAAAGAGCAAGCGTGCTCAGTAGAGTTGCCCGCCGTTATCTGAGCAGAGGAGCGGGTTAAATAAAAGGTTGAAAAAAAGAGAGAGAGAAAGTGGAGTTGACACCTTCCGAGAGAACAAAGGCGGCTTCAGACAACAAAGGCCGCCAGGTAAAGCAACCAGCCAATAAAATGCAGGCGCGAGGAAATCGCCCGGCAAAGTGACGGTCAGGAAGGGAGGGAGGGAGGGAGGGGGAGAGGAAGGGAGAGAAAGGGGCTCAGCCTAAAAAAAGGCGGGTCGCTCCTTGGACCCGATCCATGGCATCCCAAGTCCCAGCCAGGCGGAGGAAGGGAACGGAACTTTCCCAGAGAAAGGCACGCCGTGGGAGGAATCGATTGCTTCCTCCCCTTGTCACTAGAGCAAATGGCTCCTTTCTTTTTCAACCTAATCTTTCCCGCCCAGGCATGTTTGGCTCCGCTCTCGGGAGTGTTTACAGCGGAGGCTCTTTTGCTACCCGGGGCGCGCGCGCGCCTGCGTGCACACACACACACACACAAACACACCCCACAGATGGGAAAAGACTGGATGCTTTCTATCCACCTTCCCATTCAGGGATGCTTCAGCAAACTAATAATCCGACTAGCAACCATCATAAAACCAGCAGTATCAAAAACAAAACCCTCCTTTATTGCTCCTTCTTCGCTCAAACGGTTCTTTCTCCTCGCTCCAGAAACTTGGCGGGCGCGCAAGACCTCCCCGTTTCCCTAACTGCAAGCAATCTACGCGGGAAGAGCATTCCGCAGCTGCAACGGCGCTTCCCCGCCTCAGAAGCCCCCGAGGCTGCCGCTGGCGCAGCTACGGATGGGCATCCCCGCGCGGGGCGGCGGCGGCGGCGGCGGGAGCGGGGGCAGCTCTCCTTGACTCTCCCTGGAGAAAACACGATGAGAAAGACTCACTTTTCAGCGCGCGCTGCGACCCAAGATCTGCAGGGAGCAGCCGCTCCAGATGAGCTGGGGAGGGGGAGGAAGGTGGATGGTGGGTTGGAAGGGGGGGGAGCGAGGAAAAGACGGAGAGAGAGGAAAGGTCTCTGGGCGGCCCCGGTTGGATCCGTCTCCCTCCACACGCAGGACGGGACTTTGCTCTTCGACGCTCTCGCCGCTCCCTCGGGAGCGCAAAGTCCGCCTCAAAGCCGCCTTGCACGGTCGGACCTCTCAGGCTCCGGCGCTACCGCGACCTCTTCGGAGGTCGGAAGCGGAGATTGCGGCTCCCCGCCTCGCCCTCCCTCTCCTTGGCCGACGGCCCAGCAGGCCGCCCCCGGGAGAGGAGGAATAAGGAGGAGGATCTTTTCGCTCTCAGCCTAGCGCGAGGTCTTTTGCACCGCCCCCTTTGGCCAGGCAAACAAACAAACAGCACGTGGCTGGGAACGGGAAGGCCGGCCAGGGGAGACGCGAAGGGCACCTGCTGTGGCCGGAGGAGAAGAGGGGGCCCGGGGACTGCTCGGTTCCCAGGCAAAGGGAAATTGAGTTAGATGGGGCTAGTCAAGTTTACAGCAGACCGGGAAGGAAAATGGCGCGAGCGCTGAACTTTCCTCAAGACAGGCGCTGCGTGACGGGACTAGCCGGGCTGGAGTTTAAACCGGGCCATTCTGCTTCTCATCGAGTGGTAAACCCCGCAGGAATATTTTTTTTGCAAACGAGGAGTTGTGATAATTACAGATGTAGAAATTGACTTGGGCTCGACCTACATCCTCAATTCACTTCGGAGAATTCATTCTGTTAGAGCTCATTCAGTCGAATAAGGGTGGTTCCGTTCAGTTGAGTTTAAAATCATGTGAGTGTGCACAAATCCATATCTTTCCATGGACTCGGTTCCGAAGCGTCGTCCAAGCTTTGCTGAATGCTTTAAAAGCTGAGCAAATTAACTTCACTCAGGTAAATGCAGACCAATGCAATAGCTGCCGGGAGACAACTGCCAACCAGCTAGAACTATAAACCACTTCCATTAAATTAATCCAGAATTCCCACCTTTTTTGATTAAGGTTTATTTTGAATTTTGAAAGCCAGTAATGGGCATGCTCACAAAATGGTTGCCTTGGGGTGTTGATCAGTCACAAAACGGTACAGTCTGTAACACTCCACCCATGTAAGAGCACTGTTGATGTAGTGATAGGTTCGGAGTGTGTGTGTGTTTACATTTAACAAGCCTTTTCCGTTTTTTGTTTTGCTGTTTTTGCTTCATTTCAGGCAATCCCTTCCAGTTCTGGACTGTTGAGTATATGTTGAAATTGGGGTAAATGGGTTTTCTGCACATTTCTCCTATTCAAGGGCTTGGCTTAGAAATACAAAGTCAGTATTCCCTTGAAGCTGAAAAGAAAAAAATAATGAATTTTGATCAATCAGAGACATTCTTAGGACTGTAAAGTGAGAGATTTCAAATTATGGCAGTTCTGTGTTGATTGCTTTAAAAATATTTATCTGCTCTTTTCACAATAATGGCAATAAAATGCAACATTTAAACAATATATTAAGAGATCATCATTTTAAAATAGCAGAAAGCAAGGATAATTTAAATTAAGGGTTATATAAGAATATACTTGCAGGTATGAATGTATCTATGACTATTTTCCATGATAATTATCAGTCTCTGCTTGTAATGTTTTCCTTTTTGTTTTAAGATTCAAGTAAAAACAGTGAGTGGCAAATTAGCTGGCATGCCAAGCCAAGCTTTGAACTCCTGAATGAAAGGCTGGTTGTAAATCTTTTCTTTTTTCTCTTCTTTTTGTATCTTTGAGTCTGTTGACTCCTGGAGACTGCCTGAATTAGTCTCTGCAGTTTATTTGAAACATTTTTGAATGTGGTTTGCCATTGCTTTCTTCCTGGAGCCAAGACATAGTGACTGGCCCAAGATCACCCAGTTAATTTGGTGCCTATGGCTTATGGTCTCCCAGTTTGTAACCTGGTACCTTAATCACCATACCAGACTGGCTGTCGTATCTAATAATAAATAGACTTCATTTCCAAGAATGGCACATAGACTCTGTAGGCATTCTTAGGAACTAAACATAATTGGCAGCGGCAGCCCAGCATTTTGTTAGTAATCTGTCAACCTGTCTAGAAAACAGAGACCACAGGATCAATGACTTGGAAAGGGCTGAGTCCAAGCTCTGACAGTGCCTGGAGCTGAACAGGAAATGAGGAACCTCCTCACTGGTTTGCTCATTAGTAAATGGATGCTTTGTGGTTGTCACATCTTTATTATAGGTTTTTTTTCCCAGGAGTGTTTCCTAATGTGCCTATCAGTCACAAAATATTGCTTGCCTCTGTTCTAAATCAACCAAGCAGATGAGAAGGCACCAGGGTGACATCAGCATGCTGCCTTCTTAATGAAGTTAGATGACTATGGTTTCTTACACATAAAGATAAGTCATTTCAGAGCATGGAATCATCATAGAGGAGGCCTGCTTTTAAATATCACAATTCTGACTTGTCTTCATGTGGGTTTTATTATATGCAGGTCATTAGTCAAGAGAATTCTAGACTATCAGTAATTCTGTCATCCACCTTGAATCTAAATATACACTGAACCAGTGTCAATGACATAACTTTGAGTCTGAAGGATCCAATATAAAAGTGGTGCTTATAGAACAATTGATCAGGATGGGAGTGGAGTGGAATGGAATGGAACCGAACGGAACAAAATAGAACTGAAGAAGATTCTTGGATAAGAAGTGAAACGCCTTCAAAGAAAAACAAAGCCCAGTTGCCTCTTGAAAAAGCACTTTTAGGACAATGGAATAGAATAAAAACTTTATTGTCATTTTAAATGTACACTAATCAGCATGCATTAAAATGAAATTTCATTGCATTCAGCTCTCAAAAAAATATGTGTGTATCCACATACACATATGACACAGAGAAACATCACAGTCTAGTTCAAATGTATACTTATACATGGCGAAAAAAAGAATCCTGCAAATTTACAAGACGGATGGCATAAGGAACAAAACTGTTACAGAATTTAGTAGTTCTGCTATAAATATCTTTATACATCTTACTTTTAAAAGTAGCTTATATAAAGAATAATATACATGATAGCAATGCTCTTAACAGGATCAATCTTAAGAGTGGGTGATTAGGCTACTTTATCTTTATTATATATTGTCATTGTATGTGCGTACATAGTATACATATACAACGAAATTTACTTGACACCCAAAAACCAAGTCCCACACACATAATCCCCAAACACATTCCCCCCACCACAATCCCCACCCCTAAACCACCCAACATCCACACAACAGACCAAGTAATGCTGTCCAACAGTTCACTGATGGTGGCCCCTTAGTTCGTTGTTGAGTGCAATTACAGCTCTGGGATAATTTTGGAGGAACAGGTAGTCCTTGCTTAATGACAGTAATTGGAAACAGAATTTACATTGCTGAGTAATGCATTGTAAAGTGTGATGTCATGGCAATTCCAGTAGTCCCTGTTTTTAAACCAGGATTGTAGGTCATTAAGCAAGGACCTGATCACAATTTCCTGCTGCCTTCCCACAACCAAACTCAGTAGGAAAGCCAGCAAGCAGGCAGGCAGCAGGCAAGTGAGTGTGAGCGATTTCAGACTCAGACTTGAATGCTCTCAGGTAGGGGATAGTACACAGGTGTCCATAGTGGTACACAAGAATGATTTATGGCACGGTATGGCTGTTGCCAAATGGGGGAATCTTACCTGATGGTTGTGAAAACTTCTGTCAGTTCATCTTTACTTANAGAAAAGGTGGCGGAACTCAAACCTGGCCACGCCCTCATCAAACCCTAGGACCGCCCCTTTAGAGAACAGGAATGCAAGTAAAATTTGGGAGGGGCTATTTCCGGTGTGGGAGGGGCTATTTCCGGTGCGGCCGGCCCGGAAAAAGGTGCCGGAACGCGGTTCCGCCGCGTTCCGGCTGAAAAAAAGCCCTGCTTATAAATTGTAGAGCCAGTTATGAATTAGCATGATGCTTGCTTTCATTTTTAACAGAAAAAGGAAACTCATGGGTACCTATGTAACAAATATGGTTTACATTTTAGCAATAATCTGATCAGTTTTATCCATATCAAAAGTTAACCCAGTATGTAAAAAATATATTGAAATTATGAAATGACAAATACAACAGAAGATCAAACAGTAAATATGTATGTATGACAAACCCGCCCCATAGATTAGTTCTATAAGGATACATTGACATATCAACTAGTGAACTTTTAAGCACTTCATATGAATGAAACCAACAGAGAGAGAAAACTAAAATCACAGTGAATAGTTCTAACTGCCCAGAAAAATAATGGGAAATTTTCCTCTTATCAAAGCCAGAATTTTGGAGAAGTCCTAAAGGATCAATAGGGAACATTTCCTCTAACTGATTTCAAGATGAAGATGATCACTCTCAACAACATGTCTATACCCATCAATGGGTGTGCTCAAGAAGAGACCAAAGAATTTTTCCTGAGATTCATTAAGCAGTACAAATTGGGCTTGATGACTTCATTAGTCCTTACCAGCTCTGTGTTTCTACTATATCCAATCTAGAAGGATTGAAGAAAGATGTTTGACTAAAAAAATCTTAGAAGTAGTCAGCCACAATTATTACTTTCTCCCAAAGAAAAAGTTTACATGGAATCAATGAAATTTTGAGCAAGTTCTGAATTTCTCAGATTCTGTACCTCAATATCTAATAATGTGTGAATATAATGTGCTCAATCAGTTTGTTTTTACTTTTTACTTTTATTAGAAGCTATACTATATCTTCATTTGATATACTAACTATACCCTTTCCTAAACAGGGATGACCTAGTTACAGTTGTTCACATGGCCGTTTCATATTTAATTACTGTATAATAATGTATTCCATGTGCAATTGTTCTTATGCTAGATCCAGAAACTGCAGTTGGTACAAAATGTGACAATCCCATTGCTGGGTGAGACATCTAGCCATACACATTTATTATTTATTCATTAAATATATATGTCTGCCTATTTATCAGTGAAACGCTGATTGATAAACAGAATAAATATCCATTTTTCTCTCTCATCTACACTTCTCTACATAATTGTTTCTGCTTCCACAAATCTGACTAACCACCCCAAAAATGTTACAATTTGGGGTATGGTTGGTTAGAACTTGAGTCTCACCTTGGCAGCCACCCATCCTTATATTGTCAGTTTGAGGGAAAGCAAACCACTCCCGGGAGGCTATGTATCTACTGGAAAATTCTGCTCACTTCTGATTTTACCATTTTTGATCCTCTTACTTTGTGATTTAGCTGTAATAAAATACCCATTACAACATTAGGAAAAAAAAAAAACCTCCAACATTGCAGACAGTGAGGTTTTCATAGTCCATCAAGCCTTGATTTGCTTAACCATAATTTATTAATTAAATCTCAATTGTCTAGTTTTACACAACACCTTAAGCCAAAATTAAACTGCATTATCTTTAACTGAAAACACTTAATCTTTCTGTGAAAAGTTATCAATCTTTTATTCTAGTAAAATGCCTTGAGTGGCTCCTTGATTGGCAGGACTTCAAATGAAATTCCATTTTGGTTCGGTATCAAATATCAGTGGTGGAAAAGATTTCAGGTCAAAAGAGCCTGTAGTGCAAAAAGTATGTCAGAGAAAAAATTGTATTAACCATGAATTGGATTAATTTTAGCCTTGAACTGGAATATTCCATTTGTGCAAAATCTCTCTGAATTCTATAGTTCTGACTTCAAAATAAAATTATAGAATTGCACTGCTAGCTGTTCAGTACATTATATCAGTTCATGACTTTTGTTCCTGGAAAAGAACAAGCAGATGGCAATGTTTTGTTCTTAGGCAAGTAATTTTTTTTTCATTCAAGGACTCTTCATTGACCCTTGTTCTCAAAGACAACCAGTTTCCTATGTATCTGCATTCTTGATGCATTTCCAGGTTCTGCAGCTGTTACATTAACATGGGAATAAAACTGCTGCTGAAAATTCTTGAATTAATTTTCGTAATATGCCTATCTTTTACTTTCTGATGCTGTGAAAAGGCTCTTTGCAATTTGCAGAGATATCGGGCAATGACAACACAAGTAACAGAGCCAGGAAATGCTGCTGCTATTTGTAAGCAACATGATGTAGGGCTATCTCCTGCCCCTAGTCCTTAGTAGGATCCCAACAATGCCAATGGCTAGTAACATTCTGGGCAAGTTTAAGAAGGACATGGTAGTGGCAGATGCTATTAAGTGTGTATGGTTGCTTCATGGCATGGATTTTTCAAATTCTTATCCATGAGATTTCAACCACTCAATAGAATAAAACAGGCAACTGTACAGTAATCCCTACAATACTAGTTTACTATCTTAAAACTTATATGAAGGATATTTCAAATCCTATGAATTGATCTGAAATCTTAGTTGCTTCTTCAATTTGCCCCCAGCTTTTCTTCTTCTTTTTCTTTCTCCCATTTTATGTTCTTCACCAATTCTTTTCTTTTCCACATACTTGTTTCTGTCTTGCCTACTGCTGCACTGATTCATAGTATTTCACATACTGTAGATGAGTCCTAGTAGACTGTTTCACTGGGGTTTTATATGGTTGCCTCCTAATTTATTTGCCTCCTTAACTTTCACCCTTCCTCTGCTGCTGCTCATAGTTCTGGTAGTGTGGATTTTCTTTTCGTATCATTTCCTTTTACAAAAGATAGGAAGCCAAGTAAAGAGGCACAGCAAGAGAAATTTGCTTTGTTTTTAGGAGACCAGCAAATATATTTAGACACAGCTGCCCCATGCAACCTAGACGCAGCACTGATAATTTTAGGAAAAGGCTCGTTGTCTAAATCACAGGAAAGTCTCTGCAAAGCTGTTCAAAACATTTATGCTATGTAGTCATGCTACCAAAAGGAGATTCTAAGGATGACATCGTGTTTTTCAAATTTCATTTTAAAATGCATTATTATTTACATTTCATTTTTCAGTATTGTAATTGTCCATTTTAATGTTGGTGTTTTTTGATAAAAACTGGAAAAGGCATACTTTAAAAAGGGGAGATGTGTGGTTATAATTTCTCAAACTAAAAAGAAAAAAGATGCATAAATAGCCCTAACAAGGTTTTAAGTGAAGAAGCTGACAAGAAAATGCAATTCCACAAGGGAAAATATGGATATAAGCTGTGCTAGGCAAGGATACAGGCAAGGATACAGAACTGATGGATATACTGTAAGCAGGAGGCACAAGTCTCTGGGCTGATCCCTGGCCCACAGATTATTACCCCAAATATGTGGGTCACATGCGATTGAGGTTCTGATTCCAGGAACTAATCACCTTCAGCTCAATGCTACTGAAAATACCATCTCAGTGAATCATACCAGGAAAGATATAATAGCTGTTTGTAGAAAAATAATGCAGTGTGAACACATCAAATGTCATTGTGTACATGTTTAGCATCTTATTGCAAGCAGCAAAGTTGACAATGCAAATATGGTTTCATTTACTGAATTCAAAATAATGCAGGATAGAAAATAGCAATCATAAAGTT
The DNA here is from genome assembly GCF_001527695.2 of Protobothrops mucrosquamatus. Lineage (NCBI taxonomy): Eukaryota > Metazoa > Chordata > Lepidosauria > Squamata > Viperidae > Protobothrops > Protobothrops mucrosquamatus. The sequence goes on along the minus strand of NW_015386517.1, from coordinate 66,607 downwards.
TTTATTACCTTTTCATTCTTATTTTATACAGTTTAACCCATGTATGTGATTTTACCTGCCTTCTTGCTTCATAATATATAGACAATAAATGGTTAATAAACAATACTGGGAAAATGATATTGCCTAATGCTCAGCAATCAGACTGGATAAACACTATTAAATAAATAAATGAACATAGTCAATAAACATTCCACAGCACTTCTGAAATAAACGTGATCTGAAATAACATTTCTGAAATAAACATGAATATACAGCAAATATTAAAGAAGTTTTGTCTATAAATTGTAACATTTCTATGTTCTAATATAGAAGAAAAATCCAAGCTTTAATTTATCTATTTCTTAATTCTTATAGCTATAGAAAAACAGCATATGTCTACACAGAGCTTATGGCAGTGATGGTGAACCTTTTAGAGACCGCAACCCAAAACCCACTTATGTATGGTTGGGTGCTGGGTGGGTGTGGCCCATTGAGTGGGTGTGGCCCATTGCGTCGGCATGGACCACTGGGTGGGTATGGCTGCAGTGGTAATGGCAGACTGGGTGGGACTGTGAGTTATGCTCTTTTATTATCATTTCCTACTTTTAAATTATAAGCTGTAAAGACTCTTGTGGGTCAGGTGGCTTCTAAATTGTAAAAATAAAATTAAGTAAATTATCACATCATTAACAGGGTACTTGGTTCTAGTAAACATGTCACTAGCAAGGCAACCAACAACCTTTATATTAAGCATCAATATTCAATTAGAGGGTGTAGACTAGGGGTGTCAAACTGGCAGCCCACAGGCCGGATGCGTCACACGCAGGCCACACATACCCCAGCTCCGTAAAGGCAAAAAAGTCATGATACGTCACGGAACGTCACGTGATGCGATCGGGTCTGATACTCATGTTGTAGATTTTTATTAAGTAATTTAGGTTGCCATGCTTTGGCCGTCAGAGCGGTATTTTATTAAAAGGGAAATGTCTTAATTCTGTCCTGAAGTTTTGATTAAGGCTAACTGTGTACAATTCCACAACCCAGAATAAAATAAAAATCCAGGAAATAATACATTTCAAAAATACAATAAAAATCAAAGGAATAAGAAAAGAAATCATCCACCTCTCTTGGTTCGGTGTTCAGAATAAACCTGCTTCCATCTTGAGACTTCTCTGCTTGTGGGACTGTATCTTTGAAATACAAGGCATCAATCAAAAAGGAATTATATTTTCAATACAGAATGCTGTTGGTGATGATCAGCATTTGTAAATGTCCCATCTCAGCTGGACGTCATTCTTCATTTGTTAGACATTTATATGGCCAGTCCTCTCATTTATGACATGGCAGGTTTGCTTTGCATCTTTGGGCAGATGCTCTGGAAGGAAATCAGATTCCCTCAGGCCAGGGACTAGTTCTGGTACATAAAGAGCTCCAAAAATGACTGCACCTCTGAAAGAAGACCCTGCCAATATGTATCTAGGGCATGAGCATTTTTTAAAAGGTTTTATTAGCAACATGCTCAATGATGGATACAGCAGCAGAACGAAGAAGAACGGCTAATTTTTAATGAGGTAAGAAAGAAGAAGAAAGCAGATTCTAGGACTTCAAAAGAGAAGCAGGAAGCATAACCAATTGTAAATTATCCTTGAGGTCTTGCAAATGAGATCTGTCCAAATTGTAATGTAGGCTCTGAGTAAGCACAGATATTGCCCTTCTCTGCTTTGGGGTTAAGAGAATATTGGGCATTGTTAAGCAGAGCTTTGGAGAGGTCTACAGAAATCTTTACAGGCTGGACTGAGACATTGCAGCCTTTACTGTTGGGCTACTTTGCTTATAAATAAGTGAAAACAAAACGTGCTAAAACGTTATGTTCCCTAACTAAGGGAACTAAGACGTTCCTGGTTGTCTTCTTGAACAGGCCTAATCACAAGAAATATAGATTCCGCAGTAGGTAAAAGTAGGATATAAAAGAAATAATATAGATACTGTCAAGGTAAAGGAAATAGCAGTTATCAGCTTGCAGTAGACATCTTTTCCCAAAAGGCTAAGAGGGGAGAGGAACTTGGGAGAAAAGTGTGAGGCTCACTTCTCTGATAGAAAGAGAAAGAGACAGGCATGAAATAGATTGATTAGAAATTTCTACAGTATGTACTAAAGAGGAAAAGAAATGGATATCCTGGAAATCAATGATTGGATAGTAAAGGTAGTTCATAGTTTTTCTGGGTATTCTTACAATATGTACTAAAGAGGAAAAGAAAGGAATACCCTAGGAATCAATGACTGGACGCTGAAAAACAGAAGCTTCTGTGCTTAAAAGGCAGCATACAGTTTTCATGTATTTTATACTGCACAAAGGAATCAGTAGAGGGAACAGAGAAGAGACATGCTAAGATGCAATTACTTATATTTGTTCTGTTCCAGGGCTGCTCATCCATGCTTGAAATTAATTGATGTCTTTGGGACAACCTCATTTCCAGTGCCCAATATTCTCACAGGAATGACAGCCCCCTAGAAGGAATGTAAGAAAATATCAATTTTGATTTCATTATTTATTTTCCCAGTAGCTTTCTCCCATTTCCTTGGTAAGAATTAAAAGAGTAGAGACCTTGGAGCTGATTAAATCTGAGTACATCAGCTGAGTTTCTATTTTTTTCCTTTTTTACATTTCCTCTTTTTGGGGATTGAGTTACTATTTCAGCAATATTCTTTCCTTCCCTATAAAGAGTTACTGATTGGAGATGATGCTCTATTTTTGGGTTGGAGCTTTTTTTACAAAAGAGGCTTACATAGAGGTGACCAGTTTGATTTATATTGGAGAGACCAAGTATGGCAGAACCATAGTTTTTAGAAGAACCATAAAAATCTCAGCATCTTCTTTACCTTTTTTACATTTGCATCTTCTGGCAATCAGTTTTAATCAGACAGTTAAGATATTGTTTATACAATTGCTCCTTTTGCTCAACTAATTTCTTATTAAAATTGTGAAGGCTGATAACAATGAATTCTTGCCAGTATATAGCAGCTTCTATTTCCGCACCTTAGAGGCACAGTATTGCTTTGGGCCTACTTTGCATTGTTGTGCAAGCAGCATTTAGATTTGTTAATTTCTCCATATTCCGAATCCTATTCTATGAAAACTGGGCACCTCATCCCCAAAAGAGCTTACATCCTGCGATGATACCTTTAACACCATAAAAAAAAGCAACATCTGTCTATCCTAGGTCCTTGGGAAGAACTCGATAGATAGATAAAAATGCCAGATCCAGTCTAAACATCTGGATGACTGGGCAAACAAACATAATTTATTAATGAATGACTCTGGGTGGTTCACAGCTATCAAAGAAATTTCAATAAAATCAATAAAAAAATAAAGATAAGAGCCACTCTTTCCTTCCAAATTACTGCCAGCAATATCTTGGAGTGGCTATCTCTCTTTATTCAGACACACTTAAGACAGCTGTAACATACAGCATAATAATAAGTGTGCACAAAACCCTTTTAAAAATATCTTCTTTTTCTCCATTTTCTTTGTCCCAGGATTTTGTTTAAGGTTAGTAGAAATCAGAATAGACAAAAGATCTCATGGGCAATTGAAAAGGAGGACAAATAGAGGAGAAACTATTTAACTTTCTTGGCATCCATGACAAAAATTACAGTGAAAAACTGCAAAAGANGTTTAACGAAGAGAAGGACGAGGGGGGACATGATAGCAGTGTTCCAATATCTTAGGGGCTGCCACAAAGAAGAGGGAGTCAGGCTATTCTCCAAAGCGCCTGAAGGCAGGACAAGAAGCAACGGATGGAAACTAACCAAAGAGAGAAGCAACCTAGAACTAAGGAGAAACTTCCTGACAGTTAGAACAATTAACCAGTGAAACAACCTGCCTCCAGAAGCGGTGAATGCGCCAACACTGGAAGTTTTTAAGAAAAAAATGGACAGCCATTTGTCCGAAATGGTATAGGGTTTCCTGCCTGAGCAAGAGGTTGGACTAGATGGCCTCCGAGGTCCCTTCCAACTTTATTATTATTATTATTATTATTATTATTATTATTATTATTATTATTATTATTATTATTATTATTATTATTATTATTATTATTATTATTATTATGTCTGCAGGAAAACAACCAAACTCAGAGCACACCAAGGGCCCCAAGGTACAAGCTTCTGTAGACTGTAGACTCCAGAATGCTAGGAGCCATCCAGAGAATCCTGCAAAATGCTTCTGAAAGTGGGGGGGGAGGGGTCCTTCATCTCTTGTGGTGACAGGAAGGACAAGCTTTTGCCTGAGATTGATGGTGTAATGAGCCAATCTCAGTGGGACTTCCACCTTGTTAATTAAAAAATATTGAAAGCACCAGGCACACAGCTGAGGATAAGGGCAATAGTCAGGCTAGTGAGGCTGGCAAACTGAGGAAACAACAAGCATTTATATTTCTGGAAATGATTTTATTGCTATTACGGTAATGTAACAGAAACCCTGTCAAAGCACTACTGCTAAATTTATATCTAGCATAATTAAGATGGAGTTATTTCGAGTCTCTTTATCATGCTTCCAATCTTCCCTAAACTTAAGGTGTATCTCTGTAGTGTTCTTGTTTCTTCTGCTGCTTTTCTAGAGGAATAGCCTGTTAGATCAATGTTTTTCAAACTTGACAATTTTAAGATATGTGGACTTCAACTCTCAGAATTCCCCAGCCCAAATGTTGAAGTCCATACTTCTTAACATTGCCAAGTTTTAAAAACATTGCATTCATCACAATAGTTTATTTACTCACAGGGAAATAAGAACAGATATTATCTCTTTGTTTTCTTACTCAAAATAGTGTCCGATGGTGAGTTAGTAACATTTCGTGGAGACACATAATTGAATCACAGTCACACTTGGCTCACACTGAGCCAAGCAGAAAACCAAAGGGCTTTAATGGATGCTTTAGCATCATATAGTATTGCATTTTGTACAAAGTCCAGCCTACAAATAATTACACTACCACTGAATACACAAATTCCCACAGAATACTTTACATCTTATAAAATATTAATAGAACATAAGATTAATAATATGATTTTTAAAAGAACTATAATAAAAAAAATCATAGGATTTCTTGAACTAACACTTTTATGTCATTTAACATTGTCCCCAAATCCATATTTTCCACAACTTTATGCATAAAAATATGTGATCAGAAAAAGTGTTTCATAAAATGTCAACCTGGACTATTTTCTAAGCCAATTTTTTTTTAAAATCCATATCATATCAATTCTTCAAAAAGAGTTACCGTGTTTCTCTGAAAGTAAGATCTACTCCAAAAATAAGCCCTTGCTTGATTTTTTTGGGTAGGCCTAATATAAGCACTACCCCAAAAATAAGCCCTAGTTTTGGAGCGAGGTAGATGCCTAAAAATCAAGCTAGGGCGGGGGTGGAGTTTACCATTGCAGCCAGGCCTCCCACGATCGACACTTTCCTCGCTTTGCCAGCCCACTTCTGCAGCCGAAGGAGCAGCTTCACTCTGCACTTGAGAATGGAACTCCGGCCTGCATTTTGCAGTCAGAGGCCTTTCTGGAAGGCCTCTGCAGCCAAGAACTGAGCTATGGATTCAATCTTCACAGCAGCAGAAGAAGTGGGCTGGCTGGGCGGGGCTGTCGGTGCTGCCACCATGAGGTGAGTGGAAAAGAGACTCCCCAAAAAATAAGACCTGGTGCCTCTTTTGGAGGCAAAAAAATAAATAAGTCCGGGTCTTTTTTTTGGGGGGGGGGAAACATGTTATGTCTATCTCCAAGAATATATCATTACCAAATTGTTAATCAAATTTTAAAAAGAGAGATTTTTGTAGCTTACCTTGATTAGATTTAATTCCCTTACCATATATTTTATCAAGTTGGGGAAGGGTTTACTTCATTCCAATTCCCCAATATACAGCAATTCTTTGAAAACAGAGCCAATTGGTCCATTAAGTATTTGAAAAAAAATCTTTTTATCATCCACGTATAATCCAACAATAATACATATTTGTTCTTTGGAACTTCACCTCAAAACATAAACCAAAACATCTCTTGGGATTTTTTTTCTTTGCTGCATAGACTAAATTAATACAATATACTTTATCAAATTTTGTTTACAGTCCATCCTCATACTAAATCAATAGTTTTGACAATGCCTGAATCATTACCTTTTTAATGTCTTAACCAAGATATTTAGACTCTGTTCATAATCTTAAGCAAAACCTTTTCTCTTTAAGCTTAAGCAATACCATTTTATCCAAGCCCTTCTCCACCTCCAGGTCTTTGATCTTCATTCTATTTTTCACCTTTGTCTAACCTATCACTAACTTGATGTCAATATCTCCAGATCAGCTTCCTTGATCTCTCTTTAAAGCCATAACAAGCCTATAGTACACTTGAGGACCTAAAGAGAAAAACTATAAACTCATTCAAATTAAATTTAATTAAAGACTTCTGGTTTTGCACAGTAGTGGAGCAGCCAAGGGATCGTGGGGTTCCGCACTTTATGGCTGATTTTCTTGCTGTTAGGAGACCCTAAATGGGCCAGAAGTCACCCTGAAGAGGCGGCAAAGAAGGAAGCCCCGTGGACCACGGAGAGACGGCGGTCAACCTGATCGGTCTGGGAGAAGCCTTCAAGAAACCAAAAAGAGAAAGGCTAGCCTAACTTCAGAATCTATCTTAAGCTACAAGCTTGTAGCCCAAGCTACAAGTCAAAAAGTACTACTTTAAGCTGATTGTAAACAGCGCAATTGAATTTGGGTAAAAACATCGATTTTTTCTATCCTACTTATCAACTAATTTCCTGAAAAAAACAATCCCAAGAAGCAAAAAACCTCTGAAAGTGAAGGAGGGAGATTTTCCCCCACCCTTTTAGTAACGGAAGCAGCGAATTAAATCTTTTATGGAGAACTAAAACATATAGAAATGAAATGAAATGAATATAAAACCTAAATTTGAATAAGTTTGAAATTGCTGAATGGTTAAGATTCTCATTTTAAAGACAACTGTTTATTTTGAAAATTGAAAAATGAATTGGTGCTGACAGCTATGGGGCTCTTATATAGGACTTGGCAAAATCTGGAAAAAACTAATCTGTGCTTCTACCTTCAAAGCTCTAATAATAAAGAACAGCTGTGACAAAAAAGAAAACAATCTGGGCTATAGACAAAGAGAGATTTATAAACTTCAGGGGAAAAATTCTTTTTTGAACTCTTTGAATTAGAAATATCTACTTAACTGTGACTCCAAAGCTATTTGCAGAGAAAAGAAAACCTTTATTCTTGGCTATCATAGAAAATCAGAGACTTGTAGAAAGAACTTATCAAGAAAAAACAATTACCTTTCAAGAGGAGATATATGATATGCTGCAACTAATTCAAACAACAATGATTTCAAACCACAAAGAAATCCAAAATAACTTTGAAAATATAAACCAATCTATCTCCAACTTAACTTTACAACAAAAAAATCTCATAAACAACAATAGAGAAGGAACAGATAAAACGATAACTGAATACAAATTCAAGGATAGAGACTTAAAGATGGAACTTAACAAAACAAAGAAGTATGATTTAATCCAAGTGGAAAAAAATTCACAAGAACTACTGGATTTGGAAAAGACAATTTATACTTTAAGTCCACAAGACAAATTTGAGGACAAGAAAAAAGATTGGACAAAATGGACTGCAGAGATGTCAGAAACACCATAAGAACTGGAGAGACAAGAAATGATAAGAGAAACAAAGAAAAAGAAAGAAAAAGATTTTCAACAAACATGAAAGGACAAAAGCCTCCTACAAAGACATTGTACTTGACCTACTTTTTATATCTACAGTAACATCTACAAGAATATGGAAAGATTATTTGATTCAGCAGAACATATTGATTAAGAAAGATACTGGCAAAAGAAAAAGGCTAAAGTGAAAATTAAGAAAATAGACAATGGGACCTATCAGAGAGAATATTTAAAAAAGAAACACCTGTTTGAATATGGCTAAAGAAATAGAAAGATTTTGGATATGAATTTTATTTTAAGAGGGATAAGCCCCTCAACTCCTTCATGGATTACTGCCTTGTCATGGCGAAGGGGCTTGCATAACTCAATGAAGCTATGAGCTATGCCGTGCAGGGCCACCCAAGATGGACAGGTCATAGCAGAGAGTTCTGACAAAATGTGATCCACTGGAGAAGGAAATGGCGACCCACTCTAGTATCTTTGCCATGAAAACCCCATGGACAGTACCAAAAGGCAAAATGATATGACGCTGGAAGATGAGCCCATCAGGTCGGAAGGTGTCCAATATGCTACTGGGGAAGAGCAGAGGGTTAGTACTAGTAGTGCCAGAAAGAATGAAGTGACTGGGTCAAAGCCGAAAGGACGCTCAGCTGTGGATGCATCTGGTGGTGAAAGGAAAGTCCGATGCTGTAAAGATCTTTTCTCCATAGGAACCTGGAATGTAAGATCCATGAATCAAGGCAAACCGGACGTGGTCAAACAAGAGATGACAAGACTGAACATCGACATCTTAGGAATCAGTGAACTAAAATGGACAGGAATGGGTGAATATAGTTCAGAGGACCATCAGGTATACTACTGTGGGCAAGAATCCCTCAGAAGAAATGGAGTAGCCTTCATAGTCAATAAAAGAGTAGGAAAAGCAATACTGGGATATAATCCCCCAAATGACAGAATGATCTCAGTGCGAATCCAAGGCAAACCATTCAATATCACAGTAGTCCAAGTCTATGCCCCAACCACCTTTGCTGAAGAGGATGAAACTGACCGGTTCTATGAAGCAACCCTACAGCACCTTATAGAATCAACATCAAAAAATGATGTCCTTATCATCATAGGGGATTGGAATGCTAAAGTAGGAAGCCAAAAGATAACTGGAATAACAGGCAAGTTTGGCCTTGGAGTACAAAATGAAGCAGGGCACAGGCTGATAGAATTTTGTCAAGAGAATATGATGGTCATAGCAAACACTCTTTTCCAACAACCCAAGAGACAGCTCTACACATGGATATCACCAGATGGTCAACACAGAAATCAGATTGACTATGTGCTCTGCAGCCAGAGATGGAGAAGCTCTATACAGTCAGTAAAAACAAGACCAGGAGCTGACTGTGGCTCAGATCATGAGCTTTTTGTTGCAAAATTTAGGCTTAAATTGAAGAAAGTAGGGAAACACACTAGGCCACTCAGGTATGAACTAAATCATATCCCTGATGAATATACAGTAGAGGTGACAAATAGATTTAAGGAATTAGATCTGATAGACAGAGTGCCGGAGGAACTATGGACAGAGGTTCGCAACATTGTACAAGAGGTAGCAATTAAAACCATCCCAAAGAAAAAGAAATGCAAGAAAGCAAAATGGCTGTCTGAGGAAGCTTTACAAATAGCTGAGGAAAAAAGGGAAGCTAAAGGCAAGGGAGAAAGAGAAAGATATACCCAACTGAATGCAGAATTCCAGAGAATAGCTAGAAGAGATAAGAATGCCCTCTTAAATGAACAGTGCAAAGAAATAGAAGAAAACAATAGAATAGGGAGAACCAGAGATCTCTTCAAGAAAATTGGAGATATGAAGGGAACGTTTCATGCAAAGATGGGCATGATAAAGGACCAAAATGGCAGGGATCTAACAGGCAGAAGAGATTAAGAAGAGGTGGCAAAATTACACAGAATTATACAAGAACGAGCTTAATGTCCCTGATAACCACGATGGGGTGGTCACTGACCTCGAGCCAGACATCCTAGAATGTGAAGTGAAATGGGCCTTAGGAAAGCTGAGCAACAACAAAGCTAGTGGAGGTGACAGTATTCCAGCTGAGCTATTCAAAATCTTAAAAGACGATGCAGTAAAAGTGCTACACTCAATTTGCCAGCAAATTTGGAAAGCTCATCAGTGGCCACAGGATTGGAAAAGGTCAGTTTACATTCCAATTCCAAAGAAAGGCAATGCCAAAGAATGTTCAAACTATCGCACCATTGCACTCATTTCACATGCAAGTAAAGTCATGCTTAAAATCCTACAAGCTAGACTCCAGCAGTATGTGGATCGAGAACTTCCAGAAGTACAGGCAGGATTTTGAAGAGGCAGAGGAACTAGAGATCAAATTGCCAACGTATGCTGGATCATGGAGAAAGCTAGGGAGTTCCAGAAAAACATCTACTTCTGCTTCATTGACTATGCTAAAGCCTTTGATTGTGTGGATCACAACAAATTGTAGCAAGTTCTTAAAGAGATGGGAGTACCAGACCATCTTATTTGTCTCTTGAGAAACCTATATGCGGGTCAAGAAGCAACAGTGAGAACTGGACACGAAACCACTGATTGGTTCAAAATTGGAAAAGGAGTCCGGCAAGGCTGTATTCTGTCGCCCTGCCTATTTAATTTATATGCAGAGCACATCATGAGAAAGGCAGGGCTAAATGAATCAAAAGTTGGAATTAAGATTGCCAAGAGAAATATCAACAACCTAAGGTATGCAGATGATACCACTCTAATGGCAGAAAGTGAAGAGGAACTAAAGAGCCTCTTGATGCGGGTGAAGAAGGAGAGTGCAAAAGTTGGCTTGAAACTCAACATTAAGAAAACCAAAATCATGGCATCCGGCCTTCTCAATTCCTGGCAAATAGATGGGGAAGAAATGGAGGTAGTGACAGATTTTATCTTCCTGGGCTCCAAGATCATCACAGATGGGGACTGCAGCCAAGAAAATAAAAGACGCTTGCTCCTGGGGAAGAAAGCTGTGGCAAATCTAGACAGCATACTGAAAAGCAGAGACATCACCCTGCCAACAAAAGTGTATATAGTCAAGACCATGGTTTTCCCAGTTGCAATGTATGGCTATGAAAGTTGGACCATAAGAAAGGCTGAGCACAAAAGAATTGAGGCCTTTGAACTATGGTGCTGGAGAAGACTCCTGTGAGTCCCTTGGACTGCAAGGCATTCAAACCGGTCAGTCCTAGAGGAGATCAACCCTGACTGCTCTTTAGAAGGCCAGATCCTGAAGTTGAAACTCAAGTACTTTGGCCACCTAATGAGAAGGAAGGACTCACTGGAGACGAGCCTAATGCTGGGAAAGATTGAGGGCAATAGAAGAAGGGGACGACAGAGAATGAGATGACTGGATGGAGTCACTGAAGCAGTAGGCGTGAGCTTAAATGGACTCCAGAAGATGGTAGAGGACAAGAAGACCTGGAGGAACGTTGTCCATGGGGTCGCGATGGGTCAGACACGACTTCGCAACTAACAACAACAAAGCCCCTCAAGTAATATAGTACTCTCTTTTTCTTCTCTTTGCTTATTTTATTTCTTGGTATGAGTAATATAAAAAAGTTGGAATGACTTATATAAAGGAAATGTTTTAGATATTTAAATGTGATTGACTTTAAGAAAACTACAATGGATAAAAAATGTTTTGAATAAGAGTTAAAAGATTAGATGACTAGATTTATTCAATGGAATATTTAAAGATTAAACATATTTTTAATTATGGTAAAAAAGAACAGAAAATTTTTGGAAATAAATATGTATTAATTTAGGAGGACCGTGCATTTTAAGTAGTATACTACCTTTTTATTTTTCTTTACTTTTATTTTTTTTCTTTTTTAGTTTTATTTATTTCTTAAGAAAGGTAAAAGTATTGGGATGGCTTACATGACAAAAATAAACTTAAATATTTAAATGTAATTAACTTTGAAAAAATCTTAACCAGTAAGAATGTCTTGAACATTCTTACATAAATGTAAACAAGAACTGTAAACAGGATCTATGATAAGGCAACCAGAATGACTAGATAGAAAAGAAATATTATATTAATGTGATTATTATCTGGAAATATTAGAAAAATTTTATACTCAATTGTTATCTATTAAAACAAGAATTGTATTAACTTAAGGTTGGGAAAGAGAACATTATGGGGAAAAAGGAAACCAAGTAAAGCTATTATGTGGATTATAAATCATAGAAACTAATTGTTAATGAATGTTTTATAAATGTAAACCCAGACAACACACTGTTTACCAAATATTAAGGTGACCGTGTTAAAAAATCAAATATATATATATATATATATAAAGTTTTATAAAGATTACAATATTTTCCCCCCCTCCCACCCCCAACCCCCCCTCCCACCCACTTCCCAGAGCTATTCACAGGGTTAACAAATAATAATCATAATCTAAATAACATTAACCAACTATTAAATTACCAAATCTATAAAGCATTTAACTCCCTTTTTAGATAAATTTAGGTAAATTAAAGTTAAACACAATAATGAACAAATAATAATATCATAGTAATAATTAAAAATAACAGAAAAAATAAACTATTATAAAATATTAACAATAATAATACTCTAAAATTTACTCAAAAACCAAATGGAACTTTTTAGTCCTGTATTTATTCTGGATATAATCTATCCATCTTCTCCAAACCAAAATATATCTTTCTTGTGAATGGTCTTTCACATAAGTGGAAATCTTGGCCATTTCTGCTAAATTTGACACTTTAAGCGACCATTCTTCTATAGTAGGCAAACGATCCGTCTTCCAATATTGAGCTACCAGTAATCTTGCAGCTGTTATAAGATTCAACATCAAATTCATTTCTTTAACATCCAAATCTTCCATAATACCTAACAAAAATATCTGCGGTGTAAACTTTTATCTTTTTCTTAAAAACATTTTGAATATTCCACCAAATTTTAATCCAAAATGCTTTTATTTCCCTACATGTCCACCAAATATGAAAATAAGTTGCATCTAAATTTCCACATCTCCAACACTTGGGTTGTAAATTAGGATACATGCACGATAATTTTTGAGGATCCAAATGCCACCTATAAAACATTTTATAAAAATTTTCTCTTAAATTTTGAGCTTGAGTAAATTTCACATTTCTAACCCAAATTGTTTCCCATGTATCCAATGAAATCGGTTCTTGAATATTTTGAGCCCATTTTATCATACAATCTTTAATCAATTCCGTTTCCGAATCCAATTCTATCAAAGCATCATAAATTCTCTTTATGTGGGCTCGAGATTGATCTTTAATCTGTTTAATCAAGTTTACATCCTGCAAAGTAATACCAACTTTTTGATCCAAGCTCCACCTCATTAATAATTGATTATAATAAAACCAAGAATATACAATATTTTCTTGTTTCAAATCCACTAAAGATTTAATTTGCCAATCTTGTCCTACCAAACTAAGTAATTCCTTATAGGAAATTTTATCCAAGTTAACTCCTCTAGATACCCCCTCTATCACCTGTCCTGGAATCGCCCAAATGGGAATTTTATAATTTAATCTATAATAATATTTCTTCCAAACTCTTAATAGAGGACTTCTTAAAATATGAGCTTTAAAAACTTGGTCTACGTTTTTTATCATAAATTAAATATGCATGCCAACCAAATAATAAATCCCATCCCTCAAGGGAAAGTATATTTCTATTTGTTAAGTTAAGCCAATCACTAATCAATGTTAAAGCCACCGCATCATAATACAATTTTAAATTCGGCGCCTGAAGTCCTCCTCTTTCCCGTACATCTTGTATAATCTTGAACTTAACTCTTGGCTTCTTGCCCGCCCATATAAACTTATTAATCCCCTTTTGCCAGTCCTCCAAATTAGCATCTTTTTTCAAAATAGGTATCATTTGAAACAAAAAAAGAAACTTTGGAAGAATATTCATTTTTACTGCTGAGATTCTCCCCAGCAGAGATAATTGTAATTTTTTCCAATCATTTAAATCCTTTTGCACTTTTACCCATAATGTCTCATAATTGTTTTTATACAACTTAACATTAGAAGCTGTAATGTAAACTCCCAAATATTTTACCTTTTTCACTATTTCAAAACCTGTCAACTTAACTAAGATATCTTTATCCCTCATAGACATATTTTTCGGTAATACTTTAGTCTTATTACTATTTACCTTAAAACCAGAAACTTTCCCATATTGTGCAATAATTTCAACCAGGTCAACTACCGAATCTGTTGGCTGGGTTAATGTCAACACCAAATCATCAGCAAAAGCTCTTAACCTATAGTCATTCTTATTCACATTTATTCCCTTTATTGTAGATGACTCACGAATTTTAATTAATAAAATCTCCATTGTTAAAACAAATAACAATGAGGATAATGGACATCCCTGCCTTGTTCCTTTTCCAATTTTAAATGCCCCTGTTAACCCCCCATTAACTATGACCTGTGTTGATTGTTGTTGCTAAATAGCCTTAAGAGCGGACAAAAAAAATAAATTTAATTAAAATTAAACGTGAACTTCCTCTCCACCCCAAAAATCAATTGGATGTCTTCACTCATGTTTATTTAAATGTTTGAGGCAATCAGCACAAAGATAGATAAATGGGAACATTCCCACAAAATTAAAAACAAGGAAAAAGAGAACCAGCCCCCAATAACTCAATCACAGATTCACCAAGAGGTAAAAAAAGAGAAAAATATTGAGACTTCAGTATAATAAAACAACTTAATTGCTTCCCAACAGCAATCCAAAGTCCAAATTTTGATTCTTATTTTATAAGCCAAATCTACCACCTAATTGATTAAAAAAAGTTTAAAAATAATAAAAGCTTCTAATAGGAAAACTTCTCTGTATCCAAAGAAAGTCTATCTTAAAAATTAATACAATATAAAAAGTGCATAAGAAACGGGGAGGTCATTTCTAGTGTTTATATAAAATTTGGGCTGCTACACAGTGATGAAATATTGGTTAAACACCCCCCCCCACAGCCAGACACTCATTAGTTGATCGCAAAATCCATTTCACAATCTCCTCACAAGGATGGCTCACTGGAGGATACAGTATCTGGTCAATTTCATGAACTCCTTAACTCCGGAACATTCTTCAGGCTTCCAAGGATACTCCTGAGCCATAAACCGGCTGTGATTGCAGGCTCCTAAACAAAAAAAGGAGCTTGTTCAAACAGCCATTTTTCACAGGAAGTTAAGGTTTTTAACATTCATTCAATACATCACTTATTTTTTTTAAATAAAATTGAGTATAAAATCTTAATGTTAAGGCCTTCAATTTTGCATTCTGTCTTGGCAGTTTGGCCTTAGGCTACTTAGTTCATTTTACTCTTCAGATATATTAACTTCATACTTCCAGAATCTTATTCTCATAAACTTGGTTCAGTCGTAACTGGCAGCCACTGTATGTGATAAAGCATCCCTTAGCAACCTGGCATGAGTGATGTCTTCCAAATCAGTCCCAAATACAAATCCACACAAAGTATATTACAGAAATCCAGGCCTGACGAGAAAAAACAAGTTCATAAATTAAAGATCAAACATCTTCCAGTAACAATGTTTGGAAGAGAATGGAGAAATGCAGTCAAACACAGTACAGCCCAGGCTTTGATCTAATTAATTCACAGTCCATGGTATGATTTCTAAAGCTCTTCACAACAAATCTATTCAGGGCAGCAGAGAGAGAGAGTCAAAGGAGCCCTCACCCATTCCTAGATTATTTCTATACAAACCTGGTACTGAGACAATCCAACTATGGCACATGACATGCTTTTCAAAATAAAAAGGAGAGCTATTTAATGTGGGTATAGTCATCTTCAGTTTATAATTCCTTCAAAAATTATTTGATGGATAAAGTTAAATTTTATATTTAATTCAAATTCCAACTAAATTGTAGAATGGTAGAAGCAATACTGACATCTAGTGAGTAATCTTTAAAACATTACACAGAGTGTTGAAGGAATTATATTACACTTAAAAGGCTTGAGAGAATATGTTGGAATTTAATCAGTATTTAGGAAAATATTTTTAATAATAACAACAACAACAACAACAACAATAATAAAGTTGGAAGGCACCTTGGCGGTCTTCTAGTCTAACCCCCTGCTCAGGCAGGAAACCCTATACCATTTCAGACAAATGGTTGTCCAGTCTCTTCTTAAAAACTTCAAGTTTTGGAGCATTCACAACTTCTGGAGGCAGATTGTACCATTGATTAATTGTTCTAACTGTCAGGAAATTTCTCCTTAGTTCTAGGTTGCTTCTCTCTTTGATTAGTTTCCATCCATTGCTTCTTGTCCTGCCTTCAGGTGCTTTGGAAAATAGCTTGACTCCTTCTTCTTTATGGCAACCCCTGAGATATTAGAGCACTGCTATCATGTCACCCCAGTCCTTCTCTTCATTAAACTAGACATACCCAATTCCAGCAACCGTTCCTTATATGTTTTAGTCTTCAGTCTCCTAATCATCTTTGATTAGGGTGTCAAACTCGCAACGTCACGTGACGTGTCGTGACATATCGCAACTTTTTTCCCATTGCCAGCAATGGAATGGGTGCAGTTTTGCCATGATGCATCTGGCCCGTGGGCCAGCAGTTTGACACCCCTGTTCTAGAGTCTCAACATCTTTTTTACATAATGGTGACCAAAACTGAATGCAGTATTCCAAATGGTGCTTTGCCAAGGCGTTGTAAAGTGGTATTAATACGTCACATGATCTTGATTCTATCCCTCTGTTAATGCAGCCTAGCACTGTGTTGGCTTTTTTGACAGCTGCTGCACACTGCTGGCTCATATTTAAGTGATTGTCCACTAGGACTCCGAGATCTCTCTCACAGTTACTACTATTGAGCAAGGCACCACCTATATTATACCTGTGCATTTGGTTTTTCTTGCCTAAATGTAGAACCTGACTTTTTTCATTATTGAATTTCATTTTGTTAGATCGTGCCCAATGTTCAAGTCTGTCAATATCCTTCTATATCTTAAGCCTATCTTCTGGAGTGTTGGCTATTCCTGCCAGCTTGGTGTCTGCAAATTTGATGAGTCCCCATGTATCCCCTCATCCAAATCATTGATGAAAATGTTGAAGAGCACTGGGCCCAGAACAGAGCCCTGGGGCACCCCACTACACACTTCTCTTCATGTAGATGCAGTTCCACTGAGGACCACATGCAGAGTACAGCCGGTCAGCCAGCTACGAATACATCTGGTGGTGATGCTGTCTAACCCACATTTTTCTATCTTATCAAGTAGTAGGCTGTGGTCTACTTTATCAAATGCCTTACTGAAGCCCAAGTAAATTATATCTACAGAATTTCTCTGGTCCACTAATTTTGTTACCTGGTCAAAGAATGCAATAAGATTTGTCTGGCATGATCTGTTTTTGACAAAAGCATGTTGGCTTTTAGTTATGACTTTGTTTGCCTCTAGGTGTTCGCTGATTCGTTCTTGATTATCTTTTCCAGAATCTTCCTAGGTATTGAGGTCAGGCTGATAGGTCTGTAGTGTGGGAAGTTAACCCAGAGAAGGAAATATTAAAAAGGCAGAAAGAAAGATATTGTTCACCAAAAGGATTTTTTTAAAAGCATTTTTTGAAAAGCAGAACCCAAACCTGGCCTCATCTCTTTGCCCAAAGCAGTAGCTAGTCTTATACATATGCAGATGTGGAACCATCAGGAAAGTTGAAGCCAGAGCAATCAAGAA
>NW_015386517.1:41285-45320 GCF_001527695.2 Protobothrops mucrosquamatus | reverse complement strand
CCTCAAAGTTCATGCCACAGGAACAGGAAACTACTCCAAGCAGGGCTGGGAGGGGGTATAAAAGACCTTCTGCCCATGTGCTCCCTCTCTTTCTTCTCCTCTGCTACTTCTTGCAAGGACCATCTGTCTTCTGCAATAAACTGTAACCTTCTTCCCAAAGCAGTCGCCATGTTTGCTTATTTATTCCCGGCTTGGATGAACCAGGATGAAGACTTACTTCTAACAGTAGTTTCCTGGATCCATTTTTTCCCTTTTTTGAAGATGGGAACTACATCAGCTCTTTTCCAGTCCTCTGGTAGTTCCTCAGTGCTCTAGTATCTTTGAAAGATATAGTTCAGTGATTCTGAGATCACATCTGCCAGTTCCTTCAGAACCTTGGGGTGTAATCCATCTGTTCCTGGTGATCTGAACTCGTTTAGGGTGGACAGGTGCTCACTTACCATTTTCTTGCCTATTTTAACTTGTGTTTCTAATCTGTTTCTTACAGTACTGTTTTTGATAGGTTGGACTGTTTTTTCCCTTGTGTAAGGACAGATTAAAAAAACAAATTAAGTAGTTCTGCTTTCTCCTTCTTGCCTTTTTTGTTGTAACCACCATTCTATGGAAGATCATTCCCCCCTCCCCCGTAAAGTTGGCCCCAACCCTATTAGCCACCTGAAAGGCTCTTAACCATGGTTTTGTCAGCTAGCTTGAGGATACCACAGTAGAGTGGATCTTGTTAGATGGTTCTATGATAGTTAATAGAATGCACTGTTTTTCTGCCATTTTGGTTTTTAATTGGTTTTTGTATTTTTATTTTAAATGGGTTGTTTTACTAATTTTAAGCATTTTTATTATTTTTATGTATGCCACTGAGAGTCACTAAAAGAGGTGGGCAGCTATAGAAAAGAGATTAAATAAATAAATGAGTATTTTGTGATTAACCACAAACTGCATGGCAACTGCTCTCAAAACTTCAAATGTGTCTAGACCCAAAAAGATTGGGAAATCTTGGCTTAACCTAATGTGTAAATCAAGCCATGCATACATACATATATACATAAATATATAATCTTCCATATTCCACCAGGGGGCCTTGCAACACAATAAATGTTTATGGCTTCTAAAGTCTACAGCAAAATCTCAAAAACCAATCAGAATGGGACAAAGTGAGCTAAATTTGAAAAATATGGTGCATATTAAACATATAAGAAGACCATATAGTCTGTTCCTTAAAATTTTAAAATAAGCATCCTTATGAAAATACTGTAACAACATTTGGTTTTAATAAATACATGTATGTTCTAGGCAGGCCTTCAATGACAGGGCAGTGATGGCAAACCTTTTCAACTATGCATGTTAAAAATTCAGAAAATACCGAATTTGACTCTGCTGACATGTTATTCCCTCCCCCTAGATAAAAAAGAAGCAATTCTTTACACATCCATTTGTGGTATTTTTAAAAAAACATATTCCAGTCATGTGGTGTTATGCATTACATAAAAAGTCCATTAATTAATTATAAAAAAGAAATGAGTAAAACTCAGACACATGTAAAATAATAAAGAACAAACAAGATTCATTATCATTCCAGTTTCATTATTAAAAACAGTTTCATGCAACATATTAATTAAACCAGAGGAAAACTGCAATTATGCAAAAGTATAAAGTGAAAGAAAAAGCAGTGACTTATAACTGAGAAAACAATATGCACACTGATTATTATTGGGCTTAAAATAGTGCAGTAAAAATGACCCTACTGTTAATAGGAATTTTTTATTGAACTGAAAAAAATATGGAACACATTGCATTATTTTGATTAGCATCAATTAATGACTTCTTTGTTGCTGAGTTCTAACACACTGTAATACTGAAATGGAAAGTATCTATTTCTGAGTGAGGAGGAACAGAGGGAAGTTGGTGGGAGAGAAAACAAATAGCATTTCCCATGCTTGCTTTCATCTCCTTCCATCATTTAAATAATCTGCAAGAAATCTGACTTTGTGTTAGACATCTCCATGTGTTTCAAAACAGTTGTTGAAGGAAAAAACTGTATCAGGGTCCAGTCCAAGCTGGGAATAAACAACATGGAGACTGCTTTAGAAAGAAGGTTGTAGTTTATTGAAGAGGAGAGCCAGACAGAAAGATGGTACTAGAAAAAAACTGACCACATGGAGCAGAGTGGTGGGCTTTTATACCTTCTGGGGCTCTTGAGGTTGTTTCCTGTTCCTGTTTGAGGCTTTGTATTTCCTGTGTCATGTACTTTGACCTGAGTCTGAGTTGCCCTTTTGGTATTCTGATCATATCCTGCTTCCCTGGGGCTGTGGCTGATGACGGTTGGATTTTTTGTGTGAGGGATTGTTGATTCTAGGGATCTGTCTTTCTAATCCCAGCTTCCTGACTCCAATTTTTCTTACAAGATTATCACATCTGCATTTCTGCAGACCTGGTTTCTGTTTGGGGCAGAGAGACTTGGGGGAGATTGGTTTCTGCCTTTAAAAGCCTTTGGGGGAATATATTCTGCCTTTTTAATATTTCCCAAAATATTTCTTTCTCTGGATTCTTCCCACACAGCAATAGAATTTAAGGATACTTAAGAAGATAGAAGGTATATGAAGGGTAGGTCAAATAAATATTCTGCCCAAGCCCCAGATACCTTTCAGGAAAAAATGCCCATTCGAGGCGGTTTTAGATCAGACAAGGCCTTCACTTTGGAAACTTCAGAGAATGCTCTTGCATGGCTTTGCAGTCTCCAAAAACAACAGGAAAGCATGCCCCCTTCATATATACTTTCTAGAAGCTATAGAGGCCATGTGAGAGCATGGCCCTCTTGTGCAACTTCTAGGGGATTCAGAGGCCACTTGAGAGCACACCACATTCTCGTGTGTCCTTTAGAGCTTCCAAAAATTTCATGAGAACTTCCCATGCTTTTCTGAGGCTGCAGAAACCCCGTGAGAATGTGCATGGCCTCGAACCCTCTGGGAGTCACATGATAATGCTGTACTCTCATGTGACCCCTGCAGCCTCTCAAACATGTGGGAAAGCACATCCCATTCTCTTGTAAATTTTGGAAACTTCAAAAGGTTCTTGGGGGCTGTCCATGCGAGAGCACAGCCCTTCTTGCGCAACTTCTAGAAGTCCCAGAGGACATGCAGGAGCACACCATATTCTCAGGCGGCTTCTGCAGTCTCAGAAAATTGAGCAAAAATAGGGCATGCTGGTCAACCAAAATGACATGGTGTGTCATCTGTGACATGTGTCATAAGCTCACCATCACTGCAGTAGGGCATAATAGGCCAGAGGGGGAGATTCTGAAAGCAAGAAATATGGAAGTAATGTACTTCCTTTTTTTCCTGCATCTTTGAATAAAAAACCCTCTAAAAATTGGTTAATAAGCATGCTCATGTCACTGTCTTGCCCTCCCCATTTGCAATCTAGAAACTGGATTGAGTAACCTACAACGTTGGTTTCAGGCCTCCCGAATGATGTCCATGACAGATCTCAACAACATAGTAAACTGCAAATCTTTTAAAACCTGCTTATACTGGGGGGAGGGGGGGAGGGAAGAGCAGCATACAGACACAATTTAATAGAACTTTACAGCTTTACATGTTATGCAACAATAGACTAAGATCTCCTTTCCAGCTGCTACCAGATATGTAGAGGAAAACATATTATGAGTATTAGTAAATATTTGTAAGTATTCATCTGCAGGACAAATAGCAGCATTGGCTTCAATTGGGGAAATGGAATGGGAACATTCAAAAATTCTGGTCCAAAGTCACAATCCCAATCTAACATCTTGTTTGGTTCTCTGTGTTCAGGGTAATCTTTGACCTGTAGGCAGTCAGTCCAAATTCCCTCTCTTAGGTAATAAAGCTGTTTGCAAATAGGATCATCTCTTGCACTGCATAATTTATCTTAACTAATTTGCCCTGTACTTTATGGCCTGATACTCTTATCTTTCTGCTCTTACAATCCAGTACAGCTCTGCTGGTGAACTTCAAATCTTCAGATACATTATTCTCCAGATTTTTTAAATTGCAGGCAAGCTAC
>NW_015386517.1:37592-39724 GCF_001527695.2 Protobothrops mucrosquamatus | reverse complement strand
GTCGACTTATACTCGAGTATATACGGGTAGTTCCTTAAAACTAAATACTAGTAATTGTGGCTTCAGAATCCTCCAGCCTGGCCAGTACCTTTTTTTCTGAAATGCTTTGGTATGACTCCATCAAATTGGTCAGAATCTTATTTGAAAAATTATTAACTAATCAGTGTTTCCAAACAAGTCATCTTGTACCACAAGATGGAAGGCATATTATTAAAATAAGTAAATACATGCAGTTTCATAGTAACACAGTTGGGACTGGCACTTCCATCACTAAGTGATGCAGTTATGCAGTGAGTTACGCTCCATTTTTTGCCACAGTTGTTAAGTGAATAATCCTGGTCATTAAGTGAATCACATGGTTAAGCAAATCCAGCTTCCCCTATTGACTTTGCTTGTTGGAAGCTCCCTGGAAAGCTCCCAAATGACAATCACATGATCGTGGGATGCTACAACCATCATAAATACTTCCAGTTGCTAAGCATCCAAATTTTGATTACATGACCGAGGGGACTCTGCAATGGTCAGAAGTTACTTTTTTCAGCACCATCTAATGTCAAACAGTTCTTAACACTAGTAGCCATAGGTCAAGGACTACCTATATGGATCAGTGCATGTAGTGTGTCATGACTCAGAAAAAGCCTTAGTTGATAAATCAACCAAAATTGGTTAATTGATTATGGATCCTGCAAAATTGGTTAAGATTATATGAGCCATCAAAGCAAAGGAAGTAATCTCCTTGTGTTATCTTTTCAGCAAATTGCTTTCCCATACAAAACAAGACATATAGTTTTCTACACTCAGAAATTACCACCATCCCCTTCCATCCTCAGGTCTTTAGTTTTTCTCAGGATTCAAGTTCAGTTTACTGGCTTTCCTCAGCCTATTAAAATGTTTATGTAGTGCTTCAGCAACTGCAATGTTTTATTTGATTTAGATAACAGAAATAGCTCAAAGAAGAATGACCTGCATATGATCTAATAAACAGCATATGTGGACTGCTCCAAAACTGATTGTCCACTAAGTGGTAGCAAAAAGATACAGAAATCCCTACTATGTAGCAATTGTTTGTTGTGATCATCCCAGATATGGTAAACCTCCATATAAATAGGACTTTGAGATAGGTCCATGACTCAACTGTGAACTTCATGACTAAGTGGGGATTTGACCTCTGTACCAACCGGATATTGTAAATATTCCACTACACTTAAAGCATTCATACATCTTGTAGTTACAAATAACACTAAATGTGGCATGGGAAATGTGTGGAGTTGCTTATTTACTGCCTCCCCCACTCAAGTTAAAGGAAATTATAGGATTCAGGATATCATTTTATTTAATTTTATATATCACTTTTTTTCAAGAATTCAAGGATATATACAGTGCATATACGTACATACTGTATGTACACATTTCCAATTTTACTGCTACATAAAATTGAGTTTTGATAGCCTTGAATCTGGTCTTCTCTATTCCAATTCAACAAATGGAACCTCCAGGGCTTGCAAATAGTTCAGAAGGTTGCTTTGATTGTGGCAACAGTACAAAGAATGTGCCATTTCTTGAAGCAGGGAGGCAATTATGGATCCTGAAGTTTCAGTGTAGCTACTTTCCAGGTCATTTGTGTATAAATGCCTTCACCAGGGTTACTACTAGAGTGAAATGAAGTGACTTCCCAACTTGGAGAAACATACACACATGATCTGAGAAGACTCTCATGGCAGCTATGGCAGTGCTTTGGGGAACAGTCCTTTCCCAACACATTATTAATATTGAACCATTATTTCAAACACATTGCACATCCACTACACCTCACTGGTGTTCAGCAGAACAGGAGTTTCAGTAGTTACAGATCTGCAGAATTTCCATCATTCTTCCC
Source organism: Protobothrops mucrosquamatus (assembly GCF_001527695.2). Classification (NCBI taxonomy): domain Eukaryota; kingdom Metazoa; phylum Chordata; class Lepidosauria; order Squamata; family Viperidae; genus Protobothrops; species Protobothrops mucrosquamatus. Next base: position 37,848 of record NW_015386517.1, on the reverse strand, counting down.
CAACTAGGGCTCCCATGGTGTATAGCTATTACGACTGTATTTGAAGGTCACCAGAGGGAGGAAATAGCTTGAGGTGAAGGGTTACACAAACATCTTCTTTCAGCTGCCATTTTGTGAGTAAATCAAAATCAATCGGTCCATTCAGAGGAACAAAAACTAACCCAGAGATCTGGTCATGTGTTTTGGCTCTAGATGCTTAACCTTTAAGGGCACACTTTTAATAATAATAATAATAATAATAATAATAATAATAATA
>NW_015386517.1:3495-37519 GCF_001527695.2 Protobothrops mucrosquamatus | reverse complement strand
CCCCCCCCCCAGGCCAATCCCGCTTGATGGAAAAGCCATGTTTTCTTGGATTTACAGTAATTCTCACTCATAAACTGGACTTAATTCTCATTAACAGAGATGAAACTAAAGAAGCCATTGAAGCAATAGGAAGCTTAAGGGGAAGTGACCATGCAATACTGGAATTCAACATTATGCAAGCAGCATTATGCAATAGAACAAAAACAAACTAGAGTATTGGACTTTAAGAGAGCTGAGTTCAATAAACTTAGAGACCTTGGGAAGGATTCCATGGATAAAATTTTCAAGGGGAAAACAACCCAAGAAATTTGGGAAACTGAAAAGTAAGATTATAAAAGCCCACAATTCCAATGAAGAAGAAAAATAAGAGATCTCAAAAGAAACCAGCATGGCTGCACAAAGAACTCTCTGATAAACTGAAAGACAAAAAGGACAACTATAAAAAATGGAAAGAGGAGCACATACATTGCAGACAATGGGTTTATTGCATACATGTTTTGTCTTTGAGATCTGGGGCTAAACTCAGCCCTCCATTCTGTTGTTTAACACACTAATTCTTCACCACAGAAACTGCAGCAGTTGAAAAATGGTGAGGTATAATGAAAGGTGCTTCAGGGGAAAAGGAAAAAGAAATTAACAGCTCAATGCTTTGAAGCAAGAGCTCATGAATAAGACATCTGTCTTCCAGCAAAAGTTAGAAGCAAGCAAAAATGTTGAAGTTTGAGGCAAGAGATGCAAGGGAACAAGGCAGAGAGGATTCAGGGAAGAAGGCCCCAGCAAAAACTTTTGGGAGATGGGGGAGAAGCTTGAATTAGCTGAAGTCAAGATTGGGCTGAGCTTGTTATCCCTTGCTTAAATAATAATTAGCCATCATTCTCCTTACACAATCTCTTCAACACTAATTGAAGAGAGGGCCTAACATACTGAGTTCACAAATTCCAGGAAGTCCTGGTTGCATTTACCATGGTTTATGCTAAGTAGTTAAAATATAAACTATGGTTCACAAACTGAAATGATAGGACTCAAGCATCATTGTAAACCAAGGTCCACTTACTTGGGAAATGGAATTAATTTTTTTAAGATTCTCGAGAAAACAATATGTGAGTGAGTTGGCAGTCAGAAAAATCAAAGGAAGGAAGCTTTAAGGATTATCATCATGTGATTTCCCCAAACTCCAAATCAGCAAAAACTTAATTCTCTTTGCCTTTCAAGTTAATTTAACTTTGCATTTTAATTTTGAGGTGTGGTAAGAGTCTATACTTCCATCTTACAGAGAAACATTTAAGAAGGTCTAAGTAATCTTCACGGTTACTCAGCAGATTAATAAACTGTTTTTGTGATGTATAAATGGGACTACAACATAATGTACTTTAAAATCCAAAATAAATCAAACACCAGAAAACAACACACATTCACTAATAGTTTAGATTACAATCAATAAATCTGTAAAATGCATGCATTATTTTCTGCCTTCATTGCATTCACTGACCGCCATCTAGCAGCCCTGTTTAGGGTGATCAGACAGGAGGCTCTTGAGATAGTCACTCATAACCTGAGCACCTCACAGCTTGACTGCTGCAATATGCAGTGAGTGTGGCTGCCTATGAAGACCATCTAGAAAGCTTCAGTTTGTCCAGTATGCAGTGGCATGGGCAGTGATGGCCATGCCTTGGCTTGCTCATGTAGCTCTCTCCCCACAAGTTGCATTGGTTGCCAGTTTGCTTCAGGGTGCAAGTTGTTGGTTTGTTTTCTATAAATCCCTACACAGCATAGGGCCTAGTAACCTGAAGGACCCACCCATGGTCAGAGCCTTGAAGACCTGGTTCTTTGCGCAGGCTTTTGATAAATAGTTAAAGCCCCTTTTGAGTACAGATAGTCTTGATAGTCAATGACTTGGCAAACAGTTCAAGGTTACAATGTTGCCATAAGAGGTGAATTATGACCATTCTTCTTAGTTGCAGCTGTCACATTCCCTCCACGGATGCACATTCAGAGTTGGGTATTAGCAACTGGCTTGCCATTACAATGGTCATAGCATTCTGCAGTCATATGCTCATCATTTGCAATCTTCACTGCTGGCTTCTAAGAAGCAAAGTTTTGAAGACCAAAAGAAGGCCACAAATTGTGATCTTGTGATTACTGATGCTATTGCCATATGGGATTCATCTAATAACAGCAGTTAGAGCTGCTGCAACTGCTGGCCTAAATCATTACGGTTGTGTGACATCATGCTTTACAATTACCTTGCTTAATGACAATTCTTGGTTTCAATTACCATAGTTAAGTGAAGATTATCTGTAGTATGTATATGTTTTCATTATTGCCCAGTTTTGCTTTTTTGGGGGGTCCTTTCTCTTTATCATGATATGGTATTATGGTGGGTTTTTTCCTGTTTTTTTTCACATTGTGAGCCACCCAGAATTGCTTGGACTCAGGTTGTATATAAATGTAATAATAAATAAATATTTTGACATGCCTAACCTGATAGGTGACATCCCTGCTCTGCAAGTGCATCGATTGCCAGTTAGTTTCTGGGTATAATCAAGATGCTGGTTTTCACCTATAAAGCCCTTACTAGCATAGAGCTAGTTATTTGAGATACCACCTCTTTATATTCTATCCATCCAGTACAATTGGGCAAAATGGGGGGTGTTCTGAGTCCCCTCAATTAAGCAATGTCATCTGTTGGGACTCAAGGAGCATGCTTTCTCTGCTGCAGTGCCCAACCTATGAAATACTCCTGAGATTCAGAAATCTTCCACCCTGCAAGGGTTCTGCAAGTCTTTGAAAACTTGACTTTGCTTCTCAGACTGAGAAGGCCTTAAAAACCTGAGGCTTGGAATACGTTAAGGGCACATTTCTTGCCTTTACTGTTAGTTGATCAGTCATCACAACTGCTGCTTGTATTTATTTATTTATTTTGAAGATGTTTGTAGTGCTTTAATGTTTTAATTGGTTTATAATTTTAGAATTGTGGGCCACCAGAGTCACTTGGTTGAGTTGGGCAGCTATAGTAAGTGAATATATATATAAATATATAGGTAGTCCTCTAACTACGACCACAATTGAGCCCAAAGTTTCTGTTGCTAAGTGAGACATATGTTAAGTGAATTTTGGCCAATTTTATGACCTTTCTTGCCACACTTGTTAACTGAATCACTGCAATTATTAAGTTAGTTACATGGCTGCTAAGGGAATCTGGCTTCCCCATTGACTTTGCTCATGAGAAGGTCGCAAAGGGTGATCACATGACCCTGGGACACTGCAACCGTCATAAATATGAGTCCGTTGCCAAGCATCTGGATTTTGATCATGTGACCATGGGGATGCTGGAACAGAAGTGTAAAAAATGTCTTAAGTCACTTTTTCAGTGCCGTTTTTAACTTTAAACAGTCACTGAATGAACTGCTGTGAGTTGAGGACTATCTGTAAAAAGAAATCATGAATAACTTTTTCTACTTTTCCATTTACTTTATGCTGAGTCTGACAAATCACTGATCCTGCTAGTTCAGTATAATTTTTCAGACTAGCAACAGTTTTTCAGCATCAACACACGACTTTACTAATACTACTAGCTTGATGTTTTGAACTGGAGACATTTAAACTTAAACCCAGGCTTTCTGCAAATAGCAAGGGAAACTGATTTATGATTTCAGTATTGATGTATTAAGATTTTGGAAGGAGGTACAATAGCAACAGCACTTAGTGTTTTAGAGCACTCTCTGAGCGGTTCACAAATGTCAGCCTATTGCCCCCAGCAATCTGGGTCCTCATTTTACCAACCTTGGAAGGATCGAAGGCTGAGTCAACTTTGAACCCCATCAAGATCAAAGTCCAGGCTGTAGGCAGAGTTTACCTGCAACACTGTACTTTAATCACTGTGCCACCAGGGTGTCAATGTTCTCCACATGACTAAAAATTCTTGGAATCATTCAATCTTAATTTGTCCCCAAATCTTTTTTAAAAAACACCCAATAGTCTATTTCTATTGGCATTGTGAACATAGAACATTTACATGATAATTTCACTTCTAAAAGTTGTCCCTTAGCCAAGGATACTAGCAGTGATTTCTGAGGCTTCCCCTCACTTAAAGTTACCATTCTCAAGGAAAGGAAATTTAAGGTAGCAATGAAACTTTAACTTTTTAGCTGATCACATTAGAAACATTGTTTGCACTGCTTTGTCAGTGTAAGCTAGATTTGTAAAGGATTTGTGTTTCTACAACCCATTTTAGTAAAATCCAGGAAGGATATTAAAGCAGATATCATTGTGTAAGTGAGACAAAGGAACTCATTTTATATGTTACATTTCAAAATAACTGTGATGATTTTTTTATATTTTCTTTTGCATGTATTTTTTTTAAAAAGACTTTAGAAATAAGGCATTTTACCATGCACATTGCAATCAGGCTTACAAGTCATAAAATATTTGTTAAAATATATAAAAAGAGAAAGAAGCAGATGTTCACTGACCAAATCAGTTTCCTTCCTTATTGGGATTCTAAAAATAACAATTTCTGCTATAACGTATTCTGCAAATCCAGGCTCTATCTACTTTTCATAGCAGCTGGGCTTTTCTCCTAAATGCATAGAGATAAGGAATGGGTCCTTTTTTTTTTTTTTTTTTAACATTGAGGAGTGTGTTCCTTATGACATTATCCCTGTTAAGGCTGGGAAAGTCTGAAGCAAACAAAAGCCTCAGCTATAACCCCAAATGGACAAGATTACGTCTTCTCTGCTTCTGTCTCTTCTCTCCTTCACACAATGCCATAGAAGCACTTTCCCACTCTCATTGTTTTCTCTTCCTAAACTTTCACATGGAATTTAAAAGTAATCCTTGATCATTTATGCTGATGTATGCTAAGAGCAAGCAAAAAACCAGTGCCACACCTTGAGCTGCCTACAGATGCTGCAATGGCAAAAATCCCTTCATCTCCACAATGTGGAAGAAAGGAAGGAAGGAAGGAAGGAAGGAAGGAAGGAAGGAAGGAAGGAAGGAAGGAAGGAAGGAAGGAAGGAAGGAAGGAAGGAAGGAAGGAATTAGCTTGACATCCTCAGGTTGTTCCTGAGGAAAAGACCAAATTTCTATCAATATTCTTAATGGTGATGGAGAGCTGCAAAGCCTGCAAGAATATTTCTCTTAATGGATAAGATCTAAAGGTCAGGAGCCAGGAGGATTCATGAGTCAAGAGTTTCTTCTGGTGGGGAAATGCCAGCACAAAGAAAGAGAGACTCGCCCTGCCGTCACAGCAGTTTCAATACTACTGCTGACCAAGGAATAAATCAAGTAAGCCCCCAAACACTGCTGATGTTGGAGAATACAGAGGTCCAGAACTGCTTTCAAATTGAAATAGAATGAAAGTGCCCTTGATTAAAATATGGTTGGCTAGTAGTGGTTCAATATGTTGTATGAACCCAGACTGTGTGCTTAGTGAGTTATATGATCCCAACAACTGGGTTAATTTAATAAGCTATAGTTCACCTATCAACAAGGTACACAGCTTTCTTCACTCTGAAATCTTATTTTCTTTCTCTTCCTCCCTCTCAATTTTCCCATTTTTTTTTTTTGCCCAATAGCTTGCTGCAAAAGGACAAGTCGGCTGATAGCTTCTGAAAGCCTTGGTTATTAGGGTAAGGTGTCAAGTTGTAAGTTGATTACCCTTAACTTGGATGGATTTCTCTCTTTCTGGTAGATGCATTCCTTAAGCCAGATAAAGTCTATCTTGGACCCGCTTTTGTCTGTGAAACGGACAATTAACTTGCTTGGATGTTAATTGTTCCTGTCAGAAGTCCTTGCCACACCACCGGCTCCAACAAGAAACAAGCTGTTGAGTTCACAGGTGGTTGGGTTATTCACAGAATGTTCTGGCATGCGTTATCAGAGCAAACAGCAAACAAAGTTAGCACTGGGACCAATTGCCTCCCAGCGCTCTATATCTACGCCCCCCGACCAGCCCCAGCCCCCACCCACCTAACCAGCATCCGGCTTGCGCTCCGGTAAGAGCAGTCAGTCAAGGATGCAGTCAGTCAATTTTCTGGCTCCTTGCCACTTCCCCGTGCTGATCAGCTGTTCGGCGGGACGGCTGTGGGGCCGATGGTCACATAGCTGTGCCCAGCCAAGGATGCGATGCAGGCATCCGGCTCCTTGCTGCTTCCCTGCATTGATCAGCTGTTTGGTGGGGTGGCCGCGGGGCCAACGGTCACATGGCTATGCTCCGCCGGGTCATCATCCAACAGCCAGGTAATGGAGGAAAGGGCTATTGCTGCCATTTCTGGCCTCCAGCGGCTGGTCCTGTCCCCCTCCCCCCTCCTGTTAGTGTCGATCCCACCGATGCTTGACAGGTGGCTCCCTCTACCAGAGCTCCACCTGGAAGGCAAGGAGAAACGTGTGATTAATCATGAGCTATGGCGGATGACACAGCTAACCCCCCTCCTGGCTTACGGGGATATCATCAGTGAAATTGCCTCAAGAACCGGGGGGCTCTTATGTCCACTTCCCCCACCCAGGATGCATCCGTGACAAGGTATCCCTTCCACCGTACCAGGTACTGCAAGCAACCCCGACGGATTCGGGAGTCCAGCACCTCTTGGACCTCATAATGGTGCCCTATGACAGGACCTGGTGTCTGCCTGACGGGCCTAAAGGAGGATCCTTCCACCGGCTTCAGTAAACTGCAGTGGAATACCGAAGCACCTCAAAAGCCCTTTCAGGTGGGGGATATGGTGTACCTGTCAACCAAGTACCTGCACCTGAAAATACTGTGCAAAAAGCTAGGGCCAAAGTTCATAGGTCCGTTCCGGATTGTGCAGGTCATTAACCCAGTCGCGGTGCAGCTACAGCTACCCTGTCTTTTGGGTCAGAGCGTCACATGGCTATGCTCCACCGGGTCAATTTCCAACAGCCAGGTAATGGAGGAGGGAAGGGCTATTGCTGCCATTTCTGGCCTCCAGCTGCTGGTCCTGTCCCCCTCCCTCCTCCCGTTAGTGTCGAGCCCACCGAGGCTTGACAATTCCAACAAGTAGCATCATACCTTGTTGCTGTTTGTGTGCTTATAGCAAGAAAGTAATCAGTTCTTCCAGGTTTCATAATGCAAACATGATACATCGAGGCAGAGTTGTACATTTGAAGTATATTATTAGATCATGGGGTTTTGTGCATAACTAAGATGTAGTCAAGACAGAATGCAAGCATCCCTATCTGTCTGGGCAGTACATATGAAAGGGATCCAATTTTCTCTGATTATCACAAACTATTCACAGGCCAACATGTGATGCAGCTGCTAAAAAGGACAACACAATCTCAGGAACATACAAATCATGGGAAGTAATTGTTTTACTCCCTTGTGCCCTGGTTAGATCCCATATGAAATACTATGTCTAGTTCTGGGCAACATTGTTCAAAAACAGTGACAAATCAGAGTGAATACACAGGAGGATGAAGATTTGGAAATATCATTGAAATGTCAACTTGCACAAGAGGGCAATCTGTATTAAACGTACAAGTTGGGTTACAGCCTGTTTTGATAAGAAGATAAAGAGATTTACCTTACACAAAAAATAACTTCCTTGTTCAATTATTGTAGATAATGTGAGTTTTTTTGTGCCAATAAGATAAGTTCAGTTTGCACACCCTTAATTGCTGGCTGAATTCAGAATGTCCAAAGTTCACAAACACTTGAGGATGGCATACTCTAATTGCAATGGAGTACAATTCAACTGAAAAAAAAAACTTCATTTGAAGTGTAAACTTACTCTAGGTACTGATTGCTACAATCAGGCAGCACATCATATCTGAGCCACATGTATATATTTTTAGGAACTCAGTAGACTGCTATCATAGATTTCCAACAGTCTTGTGTAGTAGATTTCTGTCACAAGATTTTCTACTGCAAAGCGTAGAAATGTTTTATTCCATGGGCTGCCAGAACTGAGGAGGAATCTCTCTGTCTGGTTGTCTCTTTCCTCATTCCTCCTCCTCCCCACACTTCTTCGTCATCTCTTTCTGGGCCTTCTCTCTCCCTGCCCTGCTCTCTTGCAGTGTCTTTCCCCTACTGCTTTCTTCCCCATTGAGGCAAATTTTATTTTATTTTTCTTCCTGTCTACTAGTCTCACTCCAACACTGCCAATTCCAATCTATTGAAGAAGGGATTCTGGAGTATTTAAAGTACAATATTTTCTTCCCTTAGCAGCCACTGTGAGATTCTGCCTTGGGGGAGGGAGGCAATGAACTCACTGTTGCTTCAGATTAATGAAGGTGGAGTGAAATAATTACTTTCCATTATGTTTTATGTTCCTGTTAATGCTTTTTAAGATTATGTTGTCCTTTTTAGCAGCTGCATCACATGCTGGCCTATGAATAATTTGTGACAATCCAAACTTGGATCCCTTTCATATGTACTGCCAAGACAGACAGGGATGCTTGCATTCTGTCTTGTCTATGGCTTAGTTGTGTACAAAACAGCATGATCTAATACAGGTAGTCCTCAACTTATGATCACAATTGAACCCAAAATGTCTGTTGCTAAGTGAAACGTTTAGGTGGATTTTACCCCATTTTATGACTTTTCTTGCCACAGTTGCTAAGCAAATCACTGCAGTTGTTATGTTTGGAACATGGTTGTTAAATGAATCTGGCTTCCCCATTGACTTTACCTGTCAGAAGGTTGCAAAAGGGGATCACACGACCCCAGGATACTGCAACTGTCATAACTATGAGTCAGTTGCCAAGCGTCTGAATTCTGATCACATGATGTTGGGGATGCTGTAATGGTCATAAGTGTGAAAATCAGTCATAAGTCACTTTTTGAGTGCCATTGTAACTTCGAACAGTCACTAAAAGAACTGTTGTAAGTTGAGGACTACCTGTAATATTCTTCTCTCAAATGTACAACTCTGCCTCAATGTATGGTATCATGCGATGGTGGCGAATATCTGTAGCTCGGGTGTAGGATGAGGATGGAGGTTCGTTTTCCGAGCTTATGTGTTGGTTTCCAAATGTTTCATTACCAGGCTAGATAACGAAACATTTGGAAACCAACCCACAAGCTTGGAGAATGAACCTCCACTCCCATATGGTATTATGTTTGCCTTGTGAACCCAGATGAACTCTACTGACTTTCTTGCTCTAAGGCAGGGGTCTTCAAACTTGGCCCTTTTATGTCTTGTGGACTTCAACTCCCAGAATTCCTCAGCCAGGCACGCCTGGCTGAGGAATTCTGGGAGTTGAAGTCCACAAGTCATAAAAGGGCCAGGTCTGAAGACCCCTGCTGTAAGCACACATATAGCAACATGCTATGATGTTGGAACAATTAAGCAGCCACTTGTCTCTGAGAGAGTCTGCCTTGGGGGAGGCAATGAACTAAAAATGGCTTCAGGTTAATGAAGGGTCTGCCTCGTCAAAATGTTGCAATTTATTTAACAAAACATGCCTAAAGTAAATCATGGCTTGGTATGATGGAAGAACTGAATCAAGATGTGCTTTGAAATCATAATAGCATTGATGATGTTACCTAGTTTGCTAATGAAACATCTGCAAGAAAACAGCCAAGCTCAGAGGGCACCAAGGATCTTACAATTCAGCCCTGAGCTAGAACTATTCTCTTCTATCGAAATCATAATTTGTAAAGCAATGAAATCATTAAAAAAAATCAGAGAAAGGGGAATGCTTAGTTTTTAGAGATAAAAATATGAATTGCCTATCTGGAGTTTAGTTTTGTATTTGCAAAGAAGCCACAGACAGAAAGTCATGCTGAACGTTTGCCTTGACCAAAAGAGGAAGTCAGATGCACAAAGCAGGAATTGTTAGACTGGGTTTTGAACAGAGGCCATGATGCTTATGTTTGTTGTATGTCGCCTTCAGCAGCAATTAGACAAAGCTGTTAGGAGGGATGGATGCTGTATAATCCAGTTACAACAACTGGGCAAACTCTTGGGCACCCACAGCAATTGAACCTCTTTAGAAACCAAGAATGGAACCTAACATTGTTCATTTGAAAGTGATTGAGCTTCTGGAATCAGCAGTACCACTTGGAAAGTGTTTCACCGCACCTGAGCCCCAATAAGAAGTAAGGTACTTGTGGGGTATTAAAATGTTATAATGTCAAGGCTGCTTCACACGTTGCATTAAGCCACGGTCTGCTGAATACAGGTAGTCCTCAACTTATGACCTCAAGATTAATGTCATTAAGTGAGACATTTGTTAAGTGAATTTTGCTTCCATTTACGACCTTTCTTGCTACAGTTGTTAAGTGAATCATTGCAGATGTTAAGTTAATAACATGGTTGTTAAGTGAGTCTTGTCAGAAGGTTGCAAAAGGGGATTACATGACCCCGGGACACTGCAACTGTCATAAATGTGAACCACTTGTTAAGTATCTGAATGTAAATCACATGACCATGGGGATGCTGCAATACTCATAAGTGTGAAAAATGGTCATAAGTTGCTTTTTTCAGTGCCATTGTAACTTCATATGGTCACTAAACAAATGTTGTAAATCAAGAAATACCTGTACATCATAACACGTGATTTATAATTAGCAACACCTAGCTAATCTTATCTGGACTCAAAAGCTAAATGGGTTAATATTTGAATAAGAACTTTTGGGAAATACCAAGGCTGTCAGCCAAGGAAACATTCTGGAAAAAAGGAGTGGCAAACCATGTATTTACCATCACCACAAAAACTGAATGGATATGTCTGTGCACGGGATCTGCCAGACTAGACAAGGAAGAACAAAGGACAACATGTGTGTGACTACCTCATTTATTTGCTTCTTTGCTTAAAACATTTATATAGTCACCCATCTTCTAATCCAAGGTTAAAACTGGGCAGTTCCCAATCTAAAGTTAAAACAACATATAAAATTGTATTAAAACTATAAAACTAAACAAATTAAAATATTTAAACATTAAACACAACAAGGACCTGGCACCAAGTCATACTTCTAACTTGCAATTACCCAATCTTATCTCAGTGCTTGGAGAGAAAGCCAAATACTCTCCAAAGCTATATAGAAGTCTAAGAGGGCAGAAGCCTGCCAAACTTCAGGAACAGAAGTGTTTCATAGGGCAGGGGCTGCCACGGAAAACACCCACTTCTTTGCTCCCATTAGATGGCAAAATTTAGGGAAAGAGCTAGGAGTGTGTCCACCCTTTCTGACCTGGCAGGACATCATCACACAAATGTCATGACAACAGGACGAAAGTACATCAAAGTGACATTTCAGTGATGACACCAGAGCATGTGGATTATTTTCATGCCATCATTGTTTACTATGGATAGTGCTATATCCAGGTATTCACCAGGAATTGAATTCAACTAAAATGTCTTATTTTTAGATTAGACAATAAGTCAGAGTCAAAATAATCACATAATGGCTTAGCGTGATACACAAACCTGACCTACACATGGGCACTGAGGTAGAAAAGAGAGAAGGAAATTGTACAACAAACACATTATGCTGTAACTGAAGCTTCAAAGAACCACATTTAATCAAATTACAAGATACTGACTAGACCCGTAGCAAACATGATGTTATGTTTGCAGAGGGAGAGATGCTATCTAAACGTGGTTCCTCTAGGCCAGTTTAAAAAAAGAACCTTGATCATTATTGTTTATCAAAAATGAACTTGTAATTTTCAGGCCTGGAAAATACATGTGACTTATTGAGTACTACTTTGGCAGAATCAATTACAACATAATTCTGATGGTTAAGAAAACATAGCTACTGCATACCAGTTTCATGATTGGCTGCTGCATTTATTATTTAACTTTGAAGTAGATGACTCACATGCATTAGGAATTGGGAATGAAAGCATTCTCCATTTAGAACAGTGGTTCTCAACCTGTGGGTCGGGACCCCATTTGGGGTCGATCGACCATTTCACGGGGGTCGCCAAGCAAGGCTGTCCGCCATTTTTTTGTCCGCCATTTTTTTTGTCCATTTTCCCCCCCTTTTCCGGCGAGTGCCTTACCTCCCTTGGGCTGGGCCAGCTGGTAGTTGGCCTGCTCCATCTCTGCCACTTGCCAGCTACGCCTCGGCCGGCGCAGGGGGCAGAACCACACACACACGGCGCTCCCGGGCAGGGAAAGTCCTTGACTTACGACCGGTTGGGTAGTCCTCGACTTACGACCGGTTGGGGTCGCGGCATTAAAAAGGTTGAGAACCACTGATTTAGAAACTAGCTTCTGATAAGGCTCCTGGTGACTCTCAAATCTTCTCTCTCTCTCTCTCTCTCTCAGCGATTAACTCGTCTAGAGAGATTTGGGGCTTCTTAGGGTTTTTTCCTTTTCAAAGAATCTCAAAGGCTGAAAGTATGACACAGGATTTTCAGTATTTTTCATAGTTAATAAAATACATGTGGTACTTTGGTGAATATTCAAAAACATTCCATATATGCTGTTAATTGTAATTTGATCTTCAGCAAAGTTTTTGAAGCAGTTTTCAATTTAAAATATTCTGAAATTTGTATATTATAAGGAATATGGTAGCATATAGGAAACAGTGGATAATAGGTGCTTCTCTCCAGAGGCAGAAATTGCCCAGTAATTCATACACAACCACTCTGCTGATTAGTTTGATATATTTAAAATATATACAGTATGTGTCTCCATGTTGCATTAATAACAGAGCTATGATTCATCCCAGCAAAATGAGGTTTAATTTTCTATGTGAAACCATATCCAGTGCTTTACACTATTTTCTGATTGCAGTGCTTTTATGCCTTAGCTTTTCTCCCAAGAGGCCTCTATGCATCTGTCCCAAACCTTTCATTAAAACAATGAAAGAGTCACTGATTGTGCAACTGGACTTGGTGGGGTTTGGGAACATTTTTCATCTTTGTTCCTCTTACTCATTGTTACTTGAAAACTTTCCAATCTCAGCTCTTAAAGCTTTCTTAAGAAAACTAGAAAGGAAACATTTTCAGAAAGAAAGACAAAAGAGAACTGAACCTTATTGATTTATGTCTATGCACAGTTGATTGGGAAGAGTACAATTTGTTTATTTGAGATTTCTAAATCCAGAAATGCAGCGGGATGACATTTAGAAGCTGCTAGTTGGGGCATGTAGCTTAGTTAGAGCCAGATAGAGTTGGGACTAATCAGAAAGGGAGCACATTCAAATCCACAAGATCATAAATGTGGCTTTGGCCTTTCACCATAACTTTGCTTTTTTTTGACATTAATATATTTTACCCTTTTTTGCAGCTCTGTTTACTATTTAAGCAATTAAAAGAATCACCAAATCAGAAGCAAAGAAACTTGCAGCGAAATAATTTTCCATGGATTATTCCTAATTATCCCTAATTTGTAAGTTAAGTTAAAACTGCTAAGGTTTTAGAATTAATGAGAAGGATCTTTTTTTCCTATCTTGGTAGACCGCAAGAGAGAGTCTTTTTTCAAAAATAATTTTTAATTAATTTTCTAATTTTACCTTTAGAAATTTAAAAAGCAATGTGGTGGCTAGGTTAATCAATAGTTCAGTAACATACAATTTTTTTTAGTACAAATCTCAAACTACAACCTCAAATATTTCCTCTCTTTTTCCCTTAATATCTACTATCTCATATTTAAGCTAATACAGTTCTTATTATATCAACTAAATAAATACATCATTATTACATTTATCGATAAATTTTTAGCTTATACATATCTTAATTACTTTTACATTCAATCTTTACATTCAATCAATGTCCTATTGTTGGTTTTTCCCAATTTTTAGTTTCCCATCAATATTCAACTTTAACATTTGATATTTATAATTTCCAGGTTTTAGGTAACCAAAGTTTCCTTTAATTCATAACAGAATCTAATATTCAAAATACACATCTTATCTATTTGGGTATAATCTTGTTCTATTTCCTAAAAGTTATCTATTTCTACCCATCTTACATCATCTAATTAATAAAACAGTGTCCCCTTTAGTAAATCAAAGCCCATTATATATATTGTTTGAGTTAATCAGTAAATCAAACATATTCATAATTTTTTTTTCCTTTTGGTTCTAATTTTTAAGTATTAAACAAATAGCATCCTTATTTTTGACTAATTTCCAAATATTTTAAATTTAATGACCCTTATCTCAACTTCTCCCTTTGACCCTCTAATTAGTAATATAAAATCTTCTCTAATAAATCAAAACCCCAATTTTCTTCAGTCTTATTCTGGCTTTCTTTCTTTGCCAACTAGCCTTTCATCTCAACGCTTTTAAATCATCAAATAGATCTCCCTCTATTATTATATATATTGTTTGGAATAAGACATACCATTTAGTTGCCATTTTTTTTGGAAGGGCTAGCCCATTTGTATTCCTTAAATCGTCTCCCTATTATTTCACATCCGCATAATTGTCCTGGTATGTTTATTTTCCATTCAGTCTGTTCTTCTTCTTGCTCCTCAAATTTCTCCTGGTTTATATAGAAAGTCTTTTCCATTTTCAGTATTGTCAATCCCTTCCATTGACTGTATTTGTTGGTCAATTGAGTCCTCTGTCTTAGTATTTGGTTGTTCCACTTCTTCTGTTACCTTCTGCGTTGTTATTTCTTTAGTTGTAGTTGGAATTTGGGTTTGTATATCTAAGCTGACATCTTGTTCTTTTCTGTAACATCTTATTTTGTCACAAGCTGAAAGAATGGTTTTATGTATTGCTTTCAACATAGAAAAATCTTTTCCTGGTCCTCATCCATCTCTTTCTACTATAAATAGTCTTTATAGTAGAAATCGTTTGTCAAGCAAGATTTTATAGTCCAAGGTATTTCATCATCTCATATAGTAACCAATATTCCTCAAATAAAGAGATTGGAAAGCAATTCCCCACAAACTGATAATAGTTTCCACATTATAGAGTTCCCTGCCAAGAGGTTTAGGGATTAGCTCCACTTTTACCATAATGTCTGCCCTTTCCATTGAGAAGAAATAAATAACATAATTTAATCAGTACCTCATCTTGAATTGCTGCTTCAAGAGAACTGTTCTTATGAGTGGGAGCTTCAAATTCATCAGGCTGTGTTTAGATAAGCTTAATAGACGTAAGATCAACTCCCAGAAGCTACACAAAGCTTCATAATTAAATCAAACCAGTTCCACCAATATTCCAAATATATTGCAATTGATTGTTTGATTATATCCTCAAGTTGAGGTTGAATCTTAAAGATATATAGGTAGATTTAAGAGTCAACCTCAACCTCAAGTTGAGGTTGACTCTTAAAGATATATGGGTAGATTCTCTCTATGAATAGCTGGCCACAATTTGGTCTTTCACGTCTCCCAACACCATAACTAGTGCAACTGAGTCCATCCACCTTGTTATGCCGGTCCTCTTCTCTTTCCTTCCAACTGTCCCCACATCAGAACCTCCTCCAAAGATTTGGGTCTTTGTATAATGTATCTAAAGTAGGATCATCAAGAGCTGTGGTGGTGCAGTGATTAGAATGCACTGCTCACTCCAGGAGTTCAAGCCTGACTGGCTCAATCATTCTGAGGTCGGTAAAATGAGGATCTAGATTATTGGGGGCAATATACTGACAATATTTTGGGAGAATAAACAGCAAAATAGTGACTTAAACACTGATTTTGGAAAGTTACAAATGGACTAAAATGGATTTGAAATGTATTTATTTTTTTTAATAAGTTTTTGAAACTAATTATAAGAATCCTTCCTGTTGGGTCATGCTGCTGTTTTGAATACTTAAAATATGTAAAATAGTATCTTGAAGCTTTGATCCTAGAGGGAACCAAAAGGAGCTAAAGATTATAATTAAGGTGAAGAAGACTTAAAGTAGTCTTATTAATACAGAATAAGGCAAAAATAATACTGGATGTATTGAAGGATAATCATGAATAAGGGATCCACAATATACTTTTATAAGCATTTGCCATTATAGAAAAACTGATTATTGAAGAGGAGCAATTTTTTCCAGATAGGTCTGAGACTGATTTTAAAATGGATTTTAAAATTACAGACTATGGGAATCATCCAGAACAAGGTGTTACACTGCATCTACAAATGAAATTGGCTGACGTCTTAACAAAGAAAAAGAGTGACCTGGATAACTTTTTTATATTGGACTTAATAAGAGACTTATTAAAGTTTTGAAGAATTTTGTGAGAATGGACAAAGAAAAAATGAGAAGAAATCAAGTGTTAGGACGTTGTTTGAGGGGATTAAAGAACAAGATTGTTAAAAGGGAAAGGAAGGAATATAAAATCAAAATTATCAAAAGTAAAAGGAATATAAAGTTGGTTTATTTGATCAAGGTTAAAATAGGTATGTTATTGTCTCTGGCAGCCCTTAATAACCAGGACTGAACTTTAAAGTTCAGCTTTAAAGATGTTGTTTATAGAAAAGAGAAATGGAAGAAAAGAGATCATTTGTTGTACTTTAAGAGGTGATAAGTTATTAAAATGAGCCCTGGTGGCACAGTGGTTAAAGTGCAGCAGAGAGGAAAACTCTGCCCAGTCTGGAGTTCAGTCACGACCAGCTCAAGTTGACTCAGCTTTCCATCCTTCTCAGTCAGTAAAGTGAGGATCCAGACTGCTGAGAATATGCTGATATTGTAAACCAGAGAGAGTGCTGTAAAGAATATGCTGAGAATATGCTGACATTGTAAACCAGAGAGTGCTGTAAAGCACTATGAGGCAGCATATAAGTGCTATTGCTAAATTTATACTACGGTCCAAAGACACCCCCCTCCAGCTGATACAGTTGTCAGCTCCAGATATAGGCTGGCATTGTAAAACTGCACAGTGTGATTTATGGGATTTGTATTCGCTTTAATATTGTGATTATCAATTTTGGTGGGCTTTTATTAGACGCCTTAGAAAAGCGGCATCCGCGGCCGAAAGGCGGGATACAAATTCGATTAATAAGCAGGTTACGGGAGGGAACACCTGGGCGCCACCCCCCTCCCGCCTCTTCTTTCCTTCCGCCATCTCGCGCACGCCCTGCGGTTCATATTTGGCGTGCGCGCTCCCGCTCAGCGGATTCTTCGGACGGGGATTAATCGCGCGTGCGCGCGCCCCAGCTAAGTAAGAGCAGCCCACAGGCGCAGGCGGGACTTGTACGGAATTGGTGCTGCGCGGAGCAGCGAGAGCCGGGAGAGGCTGCGTGGGGATGTTAGGCGGAACGGCCGCTGGGTCGACTGACTGAATGCCCGATTGACGCCGTCTTTTTCGGAGGACCGTGATTTCCCATCCGGAGCTGTTCTTTGCCCGCTCGTCAGCTGGCTCCCCTCTTTTCTGGAGGTGAACCCGTTCTCAGCCGCCTCGCACCCGGACGGGTTAACCCGCCCTCCTCCTCTCCTGGGTCTTTTTGGGCTGCATTTTAGCTTCACTTCTTTCTTTCCCGTTTCGCTTTCTCCTCCCTATCCCGAAGCTCCTCCTCTTCTGCCCTATATACTACTCCCGTTGCTTCTCCCCCTTCCCTTCTCCAGCCAGCAAGGTTTAGTGTCCTTCCCAGCGTGCCTTATGAAGTCATACCTGCCCTAGTTCCTTCCCTGCGCCCACAGGTCCTACGCCTGGGTCATCTGCTGAAGCGGCTCCCCCTATTTTCCAAGCCGTTTCTCACTTTGAAAAAAAAACTCCGCTGCTTGTGGTCTCTGCTGAAAATTATCCTGAAGTACTTGCAGATCTTTTTCCCTGCTTTGGTATTTTTTTCCATCCTGGATTTCGGATTTACCTACTTGAGTTGCCCTCTGACAGTAGAACTAGTATGTCTCTGCTGCATCGCTTGATTTGTTACCTGCAGGATGCCGAGAAAGTTGCCCGTTTCCAAAAACTATGCGGTGTAGAAGCACTACCGGACTGGAGGTCTGTCTCCTCAACTCAGATGGTGGACACAGATCACCCCTTGGCCAACGGGAACTGCACCATTGCCAAGACCCAGGGTGAAAGTGGCAGACGATGCGTGTCCCCAGGTTCTTTTAACATGGAGGCGAAACGTGAGGAGAGCCACTCAAATGGTATGAAGAATGGGATGGTTTCTGAAGACACCTGTGGAGTGGAATCGCAGCAAGCATCTCTAGAAAAGCAGAAGAAGTGGGTCTCAAAAAGCCATCCTCGCCGCAACTCTCTGACTGGAGAATCCATATCGCAGAAGTTCAGAATCCATAATTTTTTCCTTTATTACCTCTTCAGCTTTGGCACAGAACTTGGCAATGAACTTTTCTATATCATGTTTTTCCCCACCTTCTTCTGGAATGTGGATGCTTGGCTGGGCAGGAGACTCATCATCATTTGGGTTTGGATCATGTATTTGGGCCAGTGCACCAAGGATATTATCCGCTGGCCAAGGCCTGCTTCTCCCCCAGTAGTGAAGCTGGAGGTTTTCTACAATTCTGAATACAGCATGCCCTCAACTCATGCGATGGCAGGCACTGCCATTCCTGTGTCATTGTTCCTACTCAGTTATGGACGGTGGCAGGTAAGAACTCAGTTTAGTTTATACTAAGATACCTCATGTTTGCTTGCGGCCTGTGAAACAATTTCCTGAATATATAAAACAATGTTTTTATTTTTCTAATCCATTTTAAAATGGAAAGTATCTGTTCCCAGGTAAATGCTTAGACAACTAGGAATTTTGGAGCATATTAATTCTAGCCTTTGCTGCATGAGAATTAGTCTTGAAACCGGATGATATAGGCCACACCTGAATTTGAAAATAAAAAAATACGGTGGATTATTATCTTTTCTCTTAGTTGGAATTTTGAAATATTTTCTAGATTACTGAATTGGCTTAGATGTTTGTCACAATTTACAAAGGAAATCATTTTTGCAAATCCTAAGATTTTTTTTCAATATTTTACCTGACTTAGCTATCTTACTCCAGAAAAGTAAATGATATCCCCATAATCAGCACCCATACTTTTAAGGTATTCCTGGAATTGGCAATGATTGAGTTTACAGCTTTGATGACAATTTGCATGACCTCCATTTTTAAAACTTCTGTACGTAAATGTTCTTGATATATGATGCAGTGGTTTATCAAATGTGAGTTGCTGGTGGCAATTGCACCACCTTCTATTATCAATAGCACTTAGACTTACATAGTGCTTCACAGTGCTTTACAACCCTCTCTAAGCAGTTTACAGAGTCAGCATATTGCCCCCATCAATCTGGGTCCTCATTTTACTGACCTCAGAAGGATGGAAGGCTGAGTCAACCTTGAGTCAGTGAGATTCAAACTGCTGAACTGCTGACAGCCGGCAGTCAGCAGAATTAGCCTGTGCCACCATGGCTCATTAGTCTTATAAATCCCTCTTTTTTACCAAGTATATCTGCGGTGCCATGAGTAGCTATACCAGATAGGTTGGCAAAGGTTCAAGAAAATTGCTTTTATGTAATTCTTACTGCTTCATACAAATCAAGAGATTTAGTTATGTCTTTTAATGGCATCAAAGAAGCCATTTCTTCAGTGAGATTGCACTCATTATCAATACTCCTAATAAAAATAGCCCAAATAATGACTTTTTATAAATCTGTGAATATTTGGAATACCGTGTGTAATTCAGGTCTCCTCTCCTTAAAATGGATAATTGAGAGATGAAAAAGTGCAGAAATGGCAGTTTAAATAATTACAGGACTAAATATGTTTACCATCAAGAAAAATGTCAGTATTTATTTATCTCATAGATTTATAGGGCTGGCCAACTCAAATAAAGTGACTGGATGGCATATAGAACTTTTAGTTAATTTGGAGCTTTTTAGTAAATACAAATAATTCTCTTTCTATCTGGGAACAACATGTACCAAGAAGAATTTACTTCCAGGAAACTGCTTTTGTTTGGTTGCTGTTAGATACAAAATATTGAACTAGATAGGCTATTGGCCTAATCCAATAACAGAGTTCATTTCATGCAATTGTTGCCAGCTGTTTTATGTATTACTTTTTATTCTTCTAATATAAAACATTCATTATTTCATTACATTTAAAAAAAAATTATATATGCTTTGGGCCAAAAGTAACTAGCTTTAAATAAAATGTTTCATGCATTTACTGATCAATCAGTTCATATATTTACAAAGAATCATTTTCTAACTGAGTTATGTGGTGTGGTGGTTAAAGTGATTAAAGCTAAAATCCATCCTTAGCTATGGCTGCTCAGTGAAAGAGTTTGGGCCAGTCACTCTCTGTTGGTCCAACTTATCTCACAACCTACCTTTGGGTGAAAAAGGTACACTATCATGACTTCAGAAGAATGGCATATAAATGTAATAAATCATTGACTAAACAAGGGAAGACATTGATGCTCTTATGAAATTGCCATGAAATTCATCTCCATTCAGGTTTTTTAATTATATGTGAGCTGGTGGTTGTGGTCAGTTTCATAAACATTTATGCAATAAATTTAAAGCATTTAACACTTCAAACACTTCAAAGCCTGCCTCCATAAGCATTTGAGATTGTTTCCTGAAACTTGTTCTTTTTCTAAAAGTTATTGGCGCTCGCTTAATCTAGAAGAATTTTTGGCCAAGCTTTTCTCCAGGATATTCTCAGGATAAAATTAGTTAAAAAAAAACCCACAGAAGTGGATTTTCTCAAATAATGAAAGTTTTAAAAGTCTAATAGCCAATATTTGTAGAAATGTAAAAATTGCCAGGTCTCTGTCTGGCCAATGACAAAATCCTAATTGGAATCTTGTCCCCTTATATACTTGTTTCTAAATGCTGCCAAGCAACGACTTCTTTGCTGCTGATTGCAGTCATAATTACATTAAAAAGAATACCAATAGCATTTCACATAATTAAGACTATAACTCTGCACAAATTCCCAGGAATAAGTCTCATTGAATATAATGGAATTTAATTGTGAGAGATACAGATAGTGAAATAAACCTCTTTTTTTACTTGTCCTCTAATTTATATTTTTTCATTAGCCTTCTCCATACATGCATGAGGAATACAACAAAATTATTCTTTCATTTATTCTTCTAATATAAAACATTCATTATTTCATTACATTTAAAAAAAATTATATATGCTTTGGGCCAAAAGTAACTAGCTTTAAATAAAATGTTTCATGCATTTACTGATCAATCAGTTCATATATTTATTTACAAAGAATCATATATAGAGAGAAAAAGTGACAAACATTGATTGGCTCTACCTGAATTTTATGTAATGTTCCTGTGACAGCCATATATGCCAATACAGTTTAATATTCAATAGTCTATAGTTTGTCACCTCATTTTGAAAAGCAAGAATATACATAGGTCATTTTTTAAAGGGAAAAAGAGTTTGTGGGTGGGGGAAATAGATGAGTAAGAAATCATTCTTAATCTTTAAATATATTTGTCACCCTTAACATGATGGATCCATTGAAGTGGCTGGTGAATGAATGGATAGTAAACAACTTTTTAAACTGTGGATTTATTTTTTAGTAAATTCAGAATTATTATATTCACTTTTTCCTCTAAATGAATGTTTAGAGGTGTTTGGAAAGAGGTGTCAACTGTCCCGTTGGCATTTCCAGAAAAAGAAACTCCTCAAACATGATTTTACCAAGAGTATAGTACTTTACTGAAAATTTATATTGGCACAGAAGAAGCCAAACCAGCTCTGGTTTTCCCGCTTGAAGGCTTGCTTAGTTATACAATAGACTCCCTCACCCTCCGAGTGTTCACATTGTCCAATAGTAATATTTCTTCTTGTTATGGAAACAGTCCACTTCTTCATTGAGCACCTGTGTTAGTGACTTTGGTTCTCGATTGCCTAGACATCATCCCTCCTCACCTTTACATTCCATTGTCAAAATATGAGCAAAAGAGAAAAATATAGGTGAAAGGATGAATCAGCCTTGACAAGAGGGACTTCTGAGGAAGAAATGGTTAACTGAAGATATGTTCACTAAGAGCAGAGCTGAAAATTATGGAGGAATAAAGAATAGGCAAATGGACTGGCTCTTTGGGATTCCTATTTGGACAAGGAGAGGACTTGGTATTGCCCAAATATACTCCAAACAATTGTTCCTTGTGTTAGAGCTCTAAGAGATTGGGAGTATCATCTTTGCCCAAACTATGGTCAGCACTTTTATGGACACAGGTTAATATACTTCCTTTCTTAATTACTTTTGGAAATTGCTTGTTAACTGCTTTTCAGATATAAGGAACCTTCAGAACATCATGTTTTACAACACCGGATGTAGCTTCCTTCAATCCTTAGTGAAATAAGTTTTAAATGAGAACCTAAATAATTTGTGGCAAATAATCGACAAAATGTATGATGTGTTGTGCCCAAAACTTGGTTCATCTAAAGCAACCAAATCTCTTTGGATACAATATAATTTTATTTGCAGGTATACAAGCAATAATACATTATATCAGGGCTTTTTTTCTCATAGAACGCCCAGAACGGAGTTCCGGTACCTTTTTTGGATGGAACCTTGTAGGGTAGGCAAGGCAGGTTGTATGACGTGTGTGAGTTCCGGCATCTTTTTTTTTTTTTTTTTTTTTTAGAAAAAAAGCACTGCATTATATACTGGACTCTTAGAACAGCTTTGATACTTTGCTGAGTGTCTATGTGCAAAAGCAGAACCAGGACTTACAGTATATACCTTTGATCCATTACATTGCAAAGGCAGGACAAAGGAAAAGGTAGACACAGTGGAAATTACAATGCGAGGCAAGAATATTTTAGATAAATCTATTTATGCCTTCCTACTAGGTCAGCATGCTAGCTGTGCTATCTTTGAGATATGGTTTGCTGAGCCACAGGCTCCTAACTGAGTTTTCTCCTTGTTACCGCACAGGGTAATTGGTTGTGAATTTTCTTAAGGGCACTTTAAGCAGTTCATATGTGTGGGGAGCACCTCAGCTTGTATGTGTGTGTATGTGGCGGGGTGTATTTTTTATCACCACAGATAAAATGAGGAGTCTGGATCGGAAAATTACATTAAAAACTAAGATAGTTGTGTTTGATAGGGTGCATATTGTCAGAATGATTACTAAAAATGAAAAAGAAAATAATTATAAGGGGAAAAAAATTAAGAAAACTGGTATAAGGATAATGAGTGATATGTGGTCTTGGGATGGATTTTTGTCAAATAATATGAATTTATATGTAGCACAAACAGTGTGTTCAAACAGTTGTATATATTATATGTGATGTGAACAATATGTATCATACAATACATTGATAAGCCAGAATGTGGCTTGTTTAGTTTTGGCTTAATGTTTACTTGTTTCTAAACCATGATTTGAGGCTTGCGTAAATCCAGTCAGTTGTGTGTTCTTCAGTGAATTTTAGTTAAGCTTGATGTAGGAAATGAACCAAGACTTAAGATTATTGGGGTTTTTTTTTGCTGAAATAGCATATAGTTTTATCTATCTGGGCCCTCTGTTTCTTTATGGAAATACAAGTTTCAGAGTCTTCTGAAAATGAATTTATATTTAAATGAACATCTTGTGCTGATTGTTTTGCCAGAGTTCTGTGTTATTTTCTGGACATTTTTGGTATTGCTTATACACTCTTGCTTTAAATTGATACTTTATGCTGCCTAGAATCATGATATAATTAAAGTACTAAACTTCCAAACCAATTATTTTCGCTTGACAAATAATGTGGTAGTTTCCAATGGTCTAGATCAGGGCTTTTCAACCTTTTCACCGATTGTACCACTTTTAGAATATGACAATATTCGAGTACCATCTAGCAAGGTGTCAAAAACTTATGACCAAAAAAAAAAATCCTGTTCAAAGTTGCAATTGCACTGAAATGACTTATGACTATTTTTCACACTTATGACCATTGCAGCATGCCCAGGGTCATGTGATTTATATTTGGATGCTTGGCAACTGATTCATATTTATGATGGTCACAGTGTCCCAGGGTCATGTGATCCCCTTTTGCAACCTTTTGACAAGCAAAGTCAATGGCAGGGCTGCTGGTGTCCAAGTGCTAAGGTGGGACTTCCCACCCTCCCGCCCTCCTTCCCTGTCTCCCTCTTTCTCATGCCCACCTCCTTCTGAAGGAAAAATTTGAAAACCCCCCCCCCCATATTTTCCCTCCTCCATATATTCATCAAACAAGGAAAAGCCTCCAGAGACAGAAAAGACAAGCTACTGAGTGAACTAGCTTAAAAAGGCACATTCCCCTTTAAGAATTAGCTACTGGCTAGAAAGGAAAGTTAAGGAGCACAGCCGGCAAGAATGTAAATAAGTACTGGCTGCCCGCGAAGGCAGCCTCTCCAAATGGCTCCATTCACAAGTAAAGGAATGCTACAGGCAAAATCCATTTAGGAGAAAAATACTTCAAAATCCCTTGCAGCAAAACTTACAGCTAACAACAGCAGAGCAATAGAAGCTAACAGGAGACATCGGCCATCAGCCAAATAGAAATTGCCAAACACTCCTTAAGAACACAAACCCCACATTGCACAAATCCCAGAACTTCAAGGTCACAAAAGCATATAAGAATCCTTCCACTCTCCATCTCCTTCCCTCCTCTGTGCCTCACCTCCAGCCATTGCTGCCTTTTTTCATTCCTCTTGGAGGGCGACCCCTCCCCCACTGCATTTCTTGCCTGTTTGTTTCTGCCAGCACTGGTGGCTGCCACAGCAGTTGTAGATCGGCTCATCTGCTTGATCTCCTCTCCTCTTCTCTCCCCTCATCCTCCTTCTCCTCCGTGCAACTGGAGCTGACTCTGACTTCTCCCAAGGCTGCTGCTTTCTTTCTCTCTTCCTCTCCTGCCCAAACTGCCTCCTTTTATAGCCTGTCCTGTCTCTGTCCCCCTTCTCCTCCTTTCTCATGGGGGAGGGTGAGCCAGAAGTGAGCCTGGGGCCTTTGCCTCGCCCCAGCCACTCTGCAGCTCCAGAGGACTCTCTAACAGTAAGCCCTTGCCTGTGCTGGCTCTTTCCCTCCCCCGCTACACTTGGCAAGGCAGGGCTGCGTACCACCTGCCACTCGTTAATGTACCACAAGTGGTACGCGTACCACCCATTGAAAAGCCCTGGTCTAGATGTCTTCTCTCAATTCTTCTTTGTGATTGTATGATCAAGGTTTTAATTTTTTAAACTGGGTACAGTCTGGCCTTGTTGATCTTGTGCACATTATCCCTTACCTTAATTTTTTCTTTTACAATTGCCTGTGTCCTGACACACATATATATGACTTTTTCAAAGAAGAAATGAAAGCAATCCATGCCAATCTATGTTAAACTCTGAGGAAATTAGTATGAAGGGGATATAGAAGCAAATACTAACTAGGTGGTTGGGTAGTTTATATAGAAAAGCTACAAATTGCCAATATATATGCTATCACAGAATTGCATTTTAATCTAATAGGTGGAAATTAGGGATCAGCAGCTGAGACAGATCAGTAGAAGTTTCCAAAGGAACTATTACCAGTACATGCTATTTTCTATACTATGTCTGAAAATCCTCAACATGTAATTGCTTTCTAACTGAACTGGCATTTCTGTCTGTCCTTGGAAGGTCACAAACGGTAATAACATTATTGTTGTCTCAGACCAAAGGTCTTTTTAGTCCAACACTCAGTGATAAACCAGATATTTATCAGATGCTCATAAGCAGAATAAGAATATAATAACATTTTTTGCTTTCCAGGAGTAGCATTGATAGAGTCAGATCATCATCTTATCCTCCATGAATTACCGGTAGATCTTTTTAGTTATCTTACGATAACTATTTTTTAATTAAATGGTATGTGAAGGAAACTATCATATGCCTTCTTCATGCAATAATCCTTCAGAGGTCATGTCACGTTCTGTATTAACTAGCTCTAGTACTTGGGTTTCTCATAAGTCATAGTTACTTATTCTTTATGGAGAGATGTGTTACAAATGCAAGATTTTGAAAGCAGGACAGTCTTGTTAATATTAGAGCAGATTGTGA
Source organism: Protobothrops mucrosquamatus (assembly GCF_001527695.2). Classification (NCBI taxonomy): domain Eukaryota; kingdom Metazoa; phylum Chordata; class Lepidosauria; order Squamata; family Viperidae; genus Protobothrops; species Protobothrops mucrosquamatus. The sequence continues at coordinate 11,676 of NW_015386517.1, read as the reverse complement.
AGCAACATAATACTAAAGAGATGGTGGAATGTTCTAACAAGTCCTAAAATGATTTCAGATGCAGATAAGCAGGATGGACTTTGTAAATGATGCCATGTATGTTTATAATCATTCTCTATTTCATGTACGGGCTAATTCTCACAATTTGCTGGTCTTCTCTGGTTTGTTTCAGTCGAGTATATATGGGAATGCATTCAGAATTATGCCAAATTGTATAGCTCTTGTTGCCTATTTTCTGAATGAGAGGGCTGGAAGAGACCTTGGAGGTCTTGTAATCCAACCCTCTGCTCAAAGCAGGAGTCTTATTCCATTCGAACCAAGGTTGAATTTGATGACTTCTATGATAATAAAAGAGGACTTTTAAGACAATGAAAGAGGGTGAAAAAGGACGACCACCAGCAAGATGGACAGACTCAATAGCAGTGGCAATGAGTACACTATTGGGAAACCTGGAAGGACAGGTTAGGGATAAATCATCATGGGAGAGAATTACCTATGTGGCCATTAGGAGTCAAAAATGACTTGATGGCACATAATTAATGATCATAAGTAAAAATAAATCAGACAAAGTAGTCAAATAAATTTGGATTTCAGTTAGAAATTTATCTTTAACTGAGAAACATTTCTCTGCAGAAAGCTTCGCCAATTCCAAAAAAGCAGTCTTTATTGTTTTTCACTTGCAACAGTCGGATTGAGGTCTATCTACATCAAAGTAGCAGAGATTGAGATTATATTGTAAAATGAAACCAAGGGAACAATTGGTTACAGAGGGATTGAGTTTTCAGCAGTTTTTATATGCACAGTTTAGAGAAAAATTCAAAGTTGATAGCTGGAGGTTTGAAACTGAGCACAGAAGACAGAATATGTACAAATGATGAAGATGAAATTGCCAATATGTGTATTGAATGTGCTGAAATTTGAAATTGAGGACGAACAAATGAAAAAAGTGTATGATAACTGTATTTTATGCTTGTATTGTAAGTTACTATTTTGAATGATGGTGTCCATGTATTGTAAAAATTCAGTTGCAAATAACTCTTGTTTTTCTTTCCTTAGTATCCTTTCATGTACGGGCTAATTCTCACAATTTGCTGGTCTTCTCTGGTTTGTTTCAGTCGAGTATATATGGGAATGCATTCAGTTCTGGTAAGAAAAAGTCATAAATTCTAATAACTATTTTTATATTAAATAATGGTTGTATTATAATACATACTTTTCTGAAAAAGTATGTCAGCTTACGCTCTGCGGTCAAAGACAATGATGATGATATCTCTTATAGCAACATATATTTGATAATTTGGTAATTGGAGATTAGTTTAATCCCCCTAGAAGGCAGAGCTAAAAGTCTTGCCATCCTGTGGTCTTTTTCAAACTTGGCAACTTTAAGATGTGTGGACTCAATTCCCAGAATTCCCCAGCCAATTCAAGTTACAAACTTTGAAACTAAGAGGCTAAGTACTCCTCAGTTTTAGCTCCATCTTTTTTTTTTATTAAAAGTTTTATAAAGATTACAGTATAAACCCCCATACCCACCCCAAAACCCCACCCTCCCCCTCCCCCACTTTCCAGAGCTGAACACAGGGTTACAAATATAATAATCAAAATCTATCTAACATTAACCAACTATTAAAATAACCAAGTCCATAATGCGCTTTAACTCCCCTTTAAAACAAATTTAAACAAATTAAAGTTAAACACAATAATAAACATATTCATAACCTAAATATTAAACAATACCATACTAATATTAAAAATAATAATATCNCCCTCAAGACATGGCTCTTCCAGCAAGCGGACCTGACCTAGGGTGGATTTTACATTGGGTTTTAAATATTCGGAAGACGCAACATTAAAATTCGGTTTAATTCGGTTTTAAGGGGGGGATTGTATATATGTTCTGGTTTTAAATATGTTGTGCGCCACCCTGAGTCCCTGTCGGGAGAAGGGCGGCATATAAATTAAATAAAATAAATAAATAAATAAAATAAATAAACAGCAAGTAAAAGGTCATAGATCAGCAAATAATAGATCATAGATCATAATAAAAATAACTGATAAATTATAATAAAACAATAGGAGAAGATAAAAGGGAAGATGAGAGGATGAGGGGAAAAAATGAGAAATGAGACAATGCTGTGGGAATTAAGTGTTCAGCAGAATGATGGCACAGGGAGGGGGGACTATCTTTGTATGTAATAGTTTTGGCGTGCAAAGCCCTATAGCAGTGCCCTGAGGGGAGACGTTAAAATAGATTATATCCAGGATGTGAGAGGTCTGTAGATATTTTCTCAGCCCTCTTTCTGGTTTCTGCAGTATACAGTTCCTCAGGCTGGTTGCAATTGTTTTTTCAGCAGTCCTAACTATCCATTGAAGTTTGTACCTGTCCTGTTTGGTTGCAGTGCCAGACCAGACAGTTATAGAGGTAAACATGACAGAGTCAATAATTCCTCTGTAGCAGGGGTCTCCAACCTGTGGGTCGTGGCTGTGGCCACCCCCCATTTGTGCTAGTGCTGCGGATGCAGGGCATGAAAGGACGCTGCACCACACAGTGCAAAAATGGGCTGCCATTGTGCTGCAGTGTGCGAAAAAGGGATGCCGCTGCACCATGGGGAGCAAAAACAGGACATGTTCCATCCCCCAAAATCTTCTTCCTTGTCATCACGTGCATCTTGCAAGCTTAAAGGGTAAAGGGTCTTTTGCAATTTCATTGTTATGAGTAGGTCTTGCAGTATTTTATTTTTGTACGATAGTTTATATTTCCCTTCTTTCATCTCTTCCATCTGTAGGTCCATTTTCTCTGCTTCATCTTCCAATCTCTGGTTTATTTGTTCATACCTTGTAGTCGTTGTCTGGTAGCTTTTTAGTTGTAGATTTAATTTGGAGATTTGCTCATTTATATCATCTAGATTATTTTTAGTCTCATTGTGGTTTCTTTTTGTGTCCTCTTTGTATGCAACAATTGTTTGGTGAATTAGTTGTAGCATAGAGTGTATTTCCTTCTGAAAGATATTTGTTTTTTCTTGAGGCATCATTCCTGGGGATCCTCTAATATCACCAGTCTCAGTAAGAGTAAAACAAAAGTTTCTTCTAGCTTTCTGGTCTTTATATGCAGCCTTTATAATCCAATAGATTTTAGAATACAGGTCCAGTCCCAAAAGCAATATTTTATAGTGATCCTTTGTCTCAGGCATCCAAAAATTGTCAGTCAAGCAAGGTTATAATCCACAATGTTCAAAGTGTTCAAACTCCCTGAAAACAGCTCAAAAATCTCTCCCAGCCAGACATAATCAAAAGTCATTTTTCTCTCTCTTCCACTAGCTCTTGAGATTAAAAGTCCAAGCTCAATGGGTGTTTATCATCCAACAAGGTCAGGATGATAAGTATGCCAAAATATTTTCCTTTATTGCCAGCTGTTCTCCCTTAGGCTAGGAATCACCAAGCAGGCAGGCAGCTAGTTATAGTGCTATACTCAGATCCACCACTAGATGTCATTCAGAATCCATTTTCCACTCTTAAAACAAAGGATTGATTTCTTATGTTTCACCTCAGTGTTTTTTTTCTTTTTTCTTTTCATAGAGAAAATTGTAACAATTATTTCAGTTCTCAAATTTCAAAACTGTAGCTTTATGTTACTTCCACTTCAATATTGTATATTTCTGTCCCCCATAGAAATTAAAATGGTGCTTCCATTCACATTCGGAGGTTTTTAACTTCTTGGGAGCCTTTCCCAGGAAATTTAATTGTAAAATAGTAAAGAAAGGATCAATATTCTCCAGTACGGGAGATGGAGAATTCACATGTGGGTTTTCATTGGATGCCTGCTCTTGAGACCAAGTAGTCAAACTTGACACGCCCCCTCTTGCTGATCCAGTCTTTAACTTGGTCTCAGCTCTTGACGACGTGTCAGGTTTGGCTCTCAGTTAATTGCAGGTTAGAACCTATTGTGAATTCTCCCTTTCCCAAACTATTCCTAGCTAATTCGAATTCCCTTTAATTAAATTAATTTCACTGGGATCAGTGCTTTTTTCCCCATTCCTGCCCCTGGGATGGTAAGGGAGTGGGGGGGGGGAGGAATTCCCAGAAGGGATTCCCCTTTTTCTTCCCCAGGGCTCTGGGGAGGGTAGAGAGTAACTCCGTTTCAGGGGATTTGGAAAGAACGGCCGTTCTTTCTCTCCCTGCTTCACGGAGTACTCCCTTGTGAGGCTACCTCATCCGGATCGCTCAGGACTGCCTGGAACGATCGCGGGCGCCATTTTGGTTGCCGAAAAAGGGCAACGAAGTCCGGATCGCTTTTCAGTCTTGCGATCGAGGGGAAGCCTCGGGGGGTATACAAACAGCCCCAAAATCTCATTTGCGATCCGTTTCAGCGTGAAATACTTGGTTTTGAGGCTGCGGAGCCTCTTGGCAAGGAGAAATGCGTTGCGGCCGCCATTTTGAAACTCCGTTTTGGGGCGAGGTGCTGCAGGCCTCGTTCCTTCTCAAGCCTCGGTTTTCACAGTAAACCTTGCACAAAGACATAGGACAAGTAAAACAGACTGCAGAATCCTCGATCTCCACTAAATTCCCCATCCGGTTCTGGTATTTAGCTAATTAGTTACTGGCGGCCGCCATTTTGAAGCCACGTGGCAGCTTCTTTAGGCCTCACGAAGCATTATATCAGTTACCCTGTCCCAGGTCTCATCTGGGGGGGGGAATTACATTATCAAAGATCTTTAACAACTCAATCACCCTTTCAAGCAATTCTGACTTGGTTAGGCTTTCGCTTGACTCTGGCCAGCCCCTAAATTGGTTATTTTTGGGACTTCTTGCCTTGATTTCACTGGTGCTCATTGCCTGGCCACCTAAGGCCTCCGGGGCGGAACACAAGGAGTGGTTCCAACCGTGCCTTCGGCTCCTACCTCAAGGGCCGTGACTGTTGCCCAGAGAGAAAAATAAAAATTATTTTTTGGTCGGGTGGTCAGGGGAACAGCCTCTGTGTTTGTTCCAATTTCGCCTCCGCCAGCTTCTTGCCTGCCTGAGCATCACCTCAGCTTATCTGAAACTGCTCACTGAAATGGAAGGCTCTTCTTTACCTCAATCCACTCCATCTTCCGGTCACGGCTGCACTATGTCTTCTGGACAGGGGACGGCAGGCAAGGCAAAAGCAAAAACTAAACATGTGCTCCCGAAACCTTCTAAGCTGGCGGAGAAGCAAGCCAGCCGTAGGCACCAGGCTCTGGAGAAGGAGTTCTCCAGAGCACAGAAGCAGGCCGAACTAGAATCAAGGCAGATGGAGGATACTGAAGTCGATCTGCCCTTAGGACCTGACCCTTCTGCCCAGGGAGTTTGGTCTGTTCCGGGAACCCCGGTGAACATAAGTCCTCCTCCCACTGTGGTTCAACAACCCACAATTCCCTCTGGGATGGTTTCAGAACCCACAGTCACACCCACAGCCTTGGGCTCCAGGGGGATGGATTTGGCAGATATCTTCGCTGATGCGTGCCTCGAGGCTTTGCTCTCCAAGGTGGTGGATAGAGCCTTAGGCCAGCGCCCCTCTCCATCACCTGATCAGGGGGCTTCCACCTCGGCAATGCCTCATTACGAAATTCCCGCAGAATTCCCAATGATTCAAGAGCCTATGTCTCCCGCGCACTCTTCGGTGAGTGGTTTTTCCTTCCCCCAGGGTGGGGAGCAACCGGATCTTCTCCTTTCAGAAGATGAGGAACTCCCTCCTGAACCTTCCACCTCAGGGGGTCTCTTCAATCCGGCTCATTTCCTGTCAATCCTTCGTAAGGCTACTGCAACCGCAAACTTAGGGTCTGACCAATTTCCTCAGCCACTAGTGGCGTCAGACACCGACCCTCACCCCATATTCTTTGAGAAAGTCACTACCGAACACCATGTTCCATGCCCGTCCATCTTCCTTAAAGGGATTAAGAAGCCATGGGCCTCACCGGCCTCGATTCCTTCCATTAGTGGGACCGACAGAAAGTTATTCAGCCCCTCCACTGATCTCAGTGATGTGCTGGAAGTTCCTAAGGTAGACGAAGCTTGGACCCCATTAGTATCTCAAACGGCGGTTGCTGGGGACTTGACACAGGCGCTGAAAGCGGACGATAAAAAATGGGAACATACATTCAGGAAGACACACCAATCAGCGGCATGGGCCATTAAAACGGCCAGCTGCACATCCTTCTTTGTCAGAACCACCCTTCTCTGGCTGCGTCAGCTTCAAGCCAGGGTCCCTGCTGAGGACTTACGTACTCATCAGGACCTGAGTAAAATGGTGGCGGCCACTGAATACGCTGCGGACGCTTCCCTTCAATCTGCTGTCTTCGCCTCTAGATCCTTGGCCTCCAACATCACGGCCAGGAGGATGTTGTGGTTGAAGCATTGGCAGGTTGATACCAGACTTAAATGGGGTCTTGCGTCTGCACCTTACCTGGGTAACAATTTGTTTGGGGAATCCCTTGCTCCTTATCTGGTCGAAAACAAGGATAAGCGCAAGGTTATGGCCCATATAATTAAGAAGTCTGACAAGCGTCCCACCACCTACTTTCGTAGGCAGTCCTTTCGGCAGCCTGCGGGAGTCTCCACCACCCACACTTCCCGCCCCTTTAACCCCAGGGAGAGGCCATACGACCGCCCTTACGATAGGTCCGGGTTTAGGCCCAGACAGCAGGGACAAGGTAAAAGGCCATTTCGTGGGGCAGGACGCCCCTTTAGGAAGTTTAAATGACTCACACACATCCCTTCCCATTGGGGGGCGGCTAGCTCACTTCTTCCACCAGTGGGAACTTTCCTCCACGGACAGCTGGGTTCTACAATCCATCCAGCACGGTCTGTCCCTGGAGTTTCTAGCCACACCCCCAGAACGACTCGTCCTTTGCTCCGTTTCCAGAAATCCACAGAAACGGGAACTTATGCAGGAGGCCATCCACCACCTTTTAGAAATTCAAGCAATAGAACCGGTTCCAAAAGACCACAGAGGGAAAGGATTCTATTCAATCCTTTTTGTGGTACCCAAGTCCTCAGGGGGGTGGAGAGCTATCCTAGATCTCAAGCATCTCAACCATTATGTCACCTACAAAAGGTTCAAGATGCAATCCCTCCAGTCCATTCTGGGAGGGATCAGACAAGGGGATTTCTTAGCATCAATAGACCTCACGGAGGCTTATCTGCACATCCCCATTCACCCAGCTCACCACCGGTTCCTGAGGTTCTGCTACCAGGGCAAACACTTTCAGTACAGGGCCCTCCCCTTCGGGCTCTTGTCGGCTCCCAGGGTATTCACAAAAATTCTAGCAGTCCTGGCAGCTCAGTTGAGGAAGGTTCCTATTCGCGTCCAATGCTACCTGGACGACATCCTGATTCAGGCGTCCTCCTTGCAGGCGGCCCAGAGGGATGTGAATTACACCATCCGGGTACTTCAACTACATGGCTTCTCGGTCAATTTTCAAAAGAGCCAGACAGTTCCCGCGTCCAGACTCTTGCACCTGGGAGCCGTGATAGACACCTCCAATTGCATGGTCTATCTCTCCCAGGAGCGAGCGATCAGCATCAGGGATCTGGCTCGCAGGGTGCACAAGGAACATTCTGTCCCGTTACTCCTACTGTCTCAACTTTTAGGAAAGATGGTCTCCTGCATAGCCATTGTTCCCTGGGCCAGACTGCACTTGCGGGACCTGCAGTGGTTCCTACTCCCATTCCAGCGCACAAACACCAGCGCATCCAATATTCAGGTCAGGGTCCCGGTTCACGTCCGCAAAGCGCTCCGCTGGTGGTTCTCGCGGGCCATAAATCGGGGGTCTCCCTTCAAGGAACCGGACCGCATCACCATCACTACGGACGCCAGTCTGTTCGGATGGGGGGCCCATCTACGGTCTCAGTTTGCGCAAGGCCGCTGGTCTCGTGCAGACTTGAGACACAACATAAATTGGTTAGAGCTCAGGGCCATACACCTGGCTCTACGCCAATTCAGACACACGATCAGAGGTCGTCACGTCCTGGTCCTCACGGACAACGTGGCGTCCAAGGCACATATCAACCGTCAGGGGGGCACCAGGTCCAGGGCATTGATGTCCGAGGCGCGACTCCTGATTTCCTGGGCGGAGCTCAACCTAGCCTCCATCAAGGCCGAGCACATCTCAGGAGTCAACAACCAGCAAGCAGACCTGCTGAGTCGCGCCACAGTGGACCCAT
>NW_015386517.1:0-3153 GCF_001527695.2 Protobothrops mucrosquamatus | reverse complement strand
CTTGGAAGAATTTTTGCCTTTGGTGCCGGAGTCGTCAACTAGATATACGCAACCTTTCTATCCCTCAGATAGTGGACTATCTTCTGGATGGTCTGGACAAAGGCCTCGCCCCTGCGACCATACGCAGACAGGTGGCTGCCTTGTCCACATTACTTACCTGTGCAGACTCAGTCCCTCTGGCTCAACATCCCAGGATTCGTGCTTTCATCAAAGGCGCCTGTAACACCAGGCCTCCCGTGGTGCACAGGTATCCTTCTTGGGAGTTACCACTCGTGCTTCGGGCTCTTACCAAGCCTCCTTTTGAACCACTGAAGACTGTTCTGTTGAGGAATCTCTCCCTTAAGGTTGTGTTCCTGATAGCTATCACATCGGCCAGACGCATATCTGAGCTGGCCGCTTTATCAATCAGAAGTGACCTTTGTATCTTTCACAGCGATAGAGTGGTCCTTCGTCTAGACCCCACATTTGTTCCAAAAATTAATTCGCTTTTCCACAGGGCACAGGAAGTCATCTTGCCCAATTTTTGTCCCGATCCTTCCCACACCTTGGAGCGGCAGTGGCACACGCTAGACGTCCGTAGGGCGTTGCGGCGTTATATTAAACGTACAGAGACAGGCCCTATTTATCTCCTACCGTCTGGCCTCTTTGGGCCAGAAGGTTTCCTCGGGTACCATTGGCAGGTGGATCAGGGCCTGCATTGCGGAGGCGTACCAGTCCTCCTCCCTGCCGGCTCCTAGACGTATTACTGCGCATTCCACTCGTAGCGCCACGACATCGGCAGCATGGTCCACCCAGGCGTCCATTGGCGAGATTTGTAGGGCTGCGACTTGGTCGTCACCATCCCCGTTTATACGTCATTACAAAATTGACAGTTTCGCTGCGGCTGATGCTTCCTTTGGAAGAAGGGTTCTTCAGCAGGTGGTTGCTGGAGACTCGGACTAAGGCTCATATGTTTCCCACCCATTGGGACTGTAGAGCTTGGGTATGTCCCACATGTGAATTCTCCATCTCCCGTACTGGAGAAGGGGCGTTGTCTTACCTGAACGCCTTTTCTCAGTACGGAGATGGAGAATTCACACCCAACCCTTGAGGCCTAATGGGCTATTGTAGGGGTCTGAGAGCCAACGCCTCGTCCATCTTCAGTCACTTCGCCCTCGTTAAAGACTGGATCAGCAAGAGGGGGCGTGTCAAGTTTGACTACTTGGTCTCAAGAGCAGGCATCCAATGAAAACCTACATGTGAATTCTCCATCTCCGTACTGAGAAAAGGCGTTCAGGTAAGACAACGCCCCTTCTCACCCAGTTCCAAACATGCTGTTTATGATATGTTAATTGGTCCTTTTCTTCTTCGGTTGTCAGCAGCTAATGGCTGGCCATAGGAATGTAGCCAGTCTTTCCCCTGCCGGTTTGGAGGGCTTTTCTCAGATAGAACAAAAAAAACCACCATCTCTCTGTGATCAATGAGACACCCCTCCTTCTTCATTGCTTCTTTGGGGCAACTTTAGGCCCTTTTTAGGGCCACCAGCAGGGTGAAATAGGGCGCGGAAGGCAGAGTCCTGCCTTCCTGCATCCATCTTGCCGCAATGCAAAACCAGAAGTCAGGAAGTGATCTTGGTTCTATTGAATTAACTTTATACAACACTCACGTAAGCTTTACAAAAAGAGTAAACAGAGCTAAATTCCCGGGTGTTGCAATAAACAGCTGTTAGGAATGATAGTTGATAAGTGTGTGCATATATATATTGCATTTTGGCAGATTCCTTGTTCTAATGCCAGACTTTTCTTTAGCAGCTGTTTGATATTTTGTATGGCGACAGTCAGTTCTTACATTTCTTTTGCTTGGACATATTTTTTCTCTCATTGTGTTGACAAGGCATCACTCAAAATTTTTCATCTTGAAAATATGGAATGAAACAGCTTCTATTTTCTTTTTGACAGCCCTCAGATCTTAAATATAGTCAGTAAATAGCAATCATTTCATGATTGTAATCAGCTATTAAGAAGATAAGTATAATATTGAAAGAGTTAAAGTAAGTAATAATATTGAAAAAGTCACAAGAGTGATTCTGGTAGAAGGATACAAATTGTTCAAAAAACCCCACAGACCTAACAAAAGAGGAGGTGGAATTGCATTACTATGTTTCCCTGAAAATAAGATCCACCCTGAAAATAAGCCCTAGCCTGATTTTGGGGGGTGGGCCTAATATAAATCCTACCCCAAAAATAAGCCTGGGGGTGGGGGTGGTCAACACAAGTAGCAGCAAGCGTGCAGGGGGCAGTGGTGTCTGCCAGCAGCTGCAGCCTGCTGGTCCCTTGGACAGCACAGGTAAGTCCAGCGCAGAGGTGAGGGGGAGGCAGGCAACACAGACGTGCCATACACTTTTCTCCCAGTGGGAGACTGGAAGCTTCATCTGTTTGCAAATGGGGTGGTTGGAAACCGAGGGATTCGCTCCATTTTCAACCGCCCCATTTGCAAGCAGACGAACCTTCCAGTCTCCCTCTGGGAGAAAAGTGTTTGGCTCCCTATGGGGTGCTTGGAAACCAAGCAATTCGCTCAGTTTCCAAGCACCCCATAGGTCCTCAAACACTTTTCGCCTGGATGGAGAAATGACAGACTGAAAGCTTCATCTGCTTGCAAATGGAGTGGTTGGAAATGGAGCAAATCCCTTGGTTTCCAACTGCCCCATTTTCAAGCAGATGAAGCTTCCAGTCTCCCTCTGGGCAAAAAGAGTTTGGGTGCCTATGGGGCCCTTGGGACAGTCCCACCTCCTCCATCACCTACCTTGCCTCGTGGCGGCATGGCGCAGTGGGCTACATGGCCTCCTGCTGTGAGCAGCCACGCAGGCTTCTGATGGATGGGGCTGTCAGTGCCTCCGCTTCAAGGCAAGGCAGGTGTTGGGGAAAAAATAAGACATCCCGCAAAAGTAAGACCTATTGCCTATTGCAAAATATATATATATAAGAACAAGTCTTATTTTAGGAGAAACACAGTATATGTAAGAGATCACCATATCTCTGCAGAAATTCATAAAACCAAGATTGAAAGCCACCTAAAATGTACATGGGTTAATATAAAAAGAAAAAAAATGAAATTGCCATAGGTGTATACTACAGGCCACCCAACCAAGCAGAAGAAATAAATGAACTTTTCCCA
>NW_015386516.1:988087-994695 GCF_001527695.2 Protobothrops mucrosquamatus | reverse complement strand
GTTTTGTTATTATGCCTGTGGATCCAGTTAGGGTTTGGAATCTGTTAGATGGTTGTATTGGTTGATACATGACTTAGACTTGCCTGTTTATTATGTTTTAATTTCTGGTTTTAATTGGGTTTTAATCTGATTTTAAATGAGTTATTTTTCTATTGATTTTTGCATCTTGTTTATTGGTTTTGTTGTTTGGTTATTTAATTATGTGAGCTGCCCAGAATTACAAATGTGAGATGAGTGGCTATCCAAATTGAACAAACAAACAAATGGCAGACCATGAAAAAAGAGGTGATTATGTTCAATTCAAAGCAAAAACAAGGATGGTAAAGAAGGATAAAACATTCTCTGAGCTGTGAAGAGCAAAAGGTTTGAATTTTGTGATGAAAAAGATGAAGGTAAAGTTTCCATAGATACAGGCTGTGTTCAGAGGTCATGCAAAATGAGGTTTTTTTTAAACCATGGTTTGCTTAATCATGTAGTTTTTTTAGTTAACATAAGAGGTGATTTCAACCACAAACAAACCAGAATAACAGAAAAATGGAATAACATGGTTGAAAAAGACCTTGGAGGTCTTCTAGTCCAACCCCATACTCAAACAGAAAGTGCTATGCCATTTCAGACAAATGGTTGTCCAATCTCTTCTTAAAAACCTCCAGTGGTTGGAGCATCCACAATTTCTGGAGGCAAGTCAATCCACTGGTTGATTGTTCTAACTGTAAGGAAAATTTTCCTTTATTCTAGGTTGCTTGTCTCCTTAATTAGTTGGGTTCTTCCCCTGCCTTCAGGTGCTTTGGAGAATAGGTTGAATCCCTCTTCTTTGTGTCAGCCCCTTACGTATTGGAACACTGCAATCATGTCACCTCTAGTCCTTTTCATTAAACTAGACATACTCAATTCCTGTAACTGTTCTTCATATATTTTAGCCTCCAGTCCCCTAACACATTATGATCTAGCACAGGGGTCTTCAAGCTTGGCCCTTTTATGACTTGTGGACTTCAACTCCCAGAATTCCTCAGCCAGCATGCCTGGCTGAGAATTCTGGGAGTTGAAGTCCACAAGTCATAAAAGGGCCAAGCTTGAAGACCCCCGATCTAGCAGAATATGTAAACCCAGTGACTCTGAGGCAGCTAGGTAGAACATCACCAAACATTTTTGCAGAGGGAGGCAGCAAAATAATATGCTACCCAGTGAGAAGTTGTAGGACTTAGTAAGAGATGGAATATGAAGAACAATAAAGTATGAGCAGTGCAGAGGTCAAATAGAGAACCATACTAGGAAAAAAAGGTTGATATCTTATAGGCCATTAACAATGATTGCCATCATCTCCTGAATGGATTCCTGTAATGTACCAATAATATGACTGAAAAAAATCACAAAAGATCAGCTGGTGCAAAATGCAGCTAACTGTGTTCTCATAGGAACATCCCAATAGTCTGACCCACTGTAATGAAATGTGTGTATGACTCTGAGGAATGAGGAGAAGAGATGCTGCCTAGGGAACAATCAGAGAAGAGAGAAAGGAGCCACAAAGGGCTTAACCATCAGAGGAAGAAACTTAGGAAGGACCTGCCTTAGCTGATCAAATGATGACAGCAGGAAGTTTGTACCTTCGGACTTGATGTAGCTTTACTATAAACTAGAATCAGCTAATCTTATTTCCTCTCTGGTTAACCTGGGAGAGCTGACACCTGTATTTCTACCAATTGGCTTACATAAGTGCAACTTAAGCTGCTAGTATGAACTTCTGAACACCTGCATGGCTTTGGCGCTGTCTATGTCTGCGGTGACTTACTCAAAGCTGAATCTCCCATCCCCAATTCAGAAACCATACCAAAAAATCCCTTCTATTCACCACTGAGTTATGATGAGAAGAACTCAGAGGTTAATAGCCAGAGTTCCCCTCCAGAAGTGCCTTCCTTGTCATTATTTAGAAAATTAGTGAAAATATATTTAGGGTCAACTTTTGGAGATAAAGGTGACAAGGAAGTATATACCTATGATGTACTTATGTATTGAATACTTTATTGTTTTACTTTTGTAAGTCTTTTTTAAAAAGAAAAGAAAAGAAACTTCAACGGTATAAAAATACATGTTAAATAAGATTGCTTTCCATGGGTATCGAGGTCTCTTGCTATGACTAGTAATATAAGTTTGAAGTAAGCACCGAGGAATAGAATTTTTTTTTACATCCTTTAGCTGCATTAAGTTCCTGCCTGCCTCTCCTTTGTCATCTGCTAGTTAAGAGGATGGATGGGTATTAAAATCTATTAAGAGGTAAGCAGTTGGCACTCCATATCTGCTGACTGGAGCTTATGAGTGATGTAATCTAGAAAGTTAAGAGGCCGCCTGGTTGCCTATTTTAAAGGAATTGATCTTGTAAGAGAGTATCCTGGAATTGCTCAGGGAGGAAAAGAGCACAAAACAATGTTGTTGTAATGCAATCAGCAAAGATCCAACATTGCTTAGAATGTACTGTACAATCTTATGCAAGCTGACATTATATTTAAACAATGTTGAATTTATTTAACTGGAATATCTAGAGAAGGGAAAGGTGTCATTGGCACCCGTAAGTGTCTTCCATTTATGCTGTTGTTTTTTTCTCCCTCCTCATGAAACAAAACCCAGAATCTCAGTTTTTTTAAAAGATAATTGGGAATTACAACAAAATGAATCCTAGCCCAAATTTATTTTATGTCATATTAATGCTTTAGCTCAGGAGGCTGGTTGAGATTAACATGCAACATGTTAACCAGATAGACTTTCAGAAAGCAAAGAAAAGGGCTGTTTGTAATAGATGCTCAAACTGCTAGCCATCATTACCAAAAGGACAGGACATTGACTGCCAAAATGATATCACCATTGCTTCTGAATTGTATAGCCAAATGTTACATAGCTGCAAGCCTTCTATTGTAGGGTATCCATGGCACTCCTTTTTTATAGAAACTTTGCCCATGTGAATCCAGAGAAGCAGATACTCCTAACCATGTCCTCATATATCATCCTTTTTTTGATGCATCAGACATGCTTTGATCTCCCCACTCATCTCTAAATTTGAAGATCATATGATAAATGGTATATTTATTACTTTTTAAGATTTGCTAACTCTACACTCATATTCCAGGTGACTTGATATTTTCATAAAATCATATAATGGTGCAAAGCTCTTGCTTTATTGTCTTATTGTTTTGTTTTGTTTTTCCCTGATAATGAATTGCTGTACCAAATTATTTCTCTTTTCCTACCATAAAGGCTGGTCAAAGACCATAATATTTGAAGTGCAAGTCAAGCTGTGGGCCTGCTAAAATCAAGGTGGGCTAAAGCAGCATGGGCAACAGATAAAGGACTGGAGAAAATAAGGCCAATGTCACTATAGCTAGTCCAAAAAAGAAATGAAGCAAGTAGTTCGTGAAAATGTTGTGATTATTTGTTCTGAGATCAAACACCAGTACGAGCAAATCTATAGTAGAGAGGCTTTTTTTATTATTTATAAACACTAAAACTAAATAAAAAGAAAACAAGGTGGCACATTTTTTTCTCACAGTTTATTTGATGGAAAACATACTCTGCTACAGAAGGCACAAAGGTTGATCCAGAAATAGGAGGCAAACTATACAATACAAAACAGGAAAAATGGCTCCATTGTACTACTTTTTCCTCCTCCTCTTTCCCTTTCTCCCTCCCTCCCTCCCTCCCTCCTCCCTCTCTCCCTTCCTTCCTTCCTTCCTTCCTTCCTTCCTTCCTTTCTTCCCAATTTATTTGGTTGTTTTCTGACCATTTTGAAGTAGGAAGCTCCAAACGTAGTTGGGCAAGCCTTACAAACAAAGCACAAATTATTCCCACAAAACTAAGGGGAAAATACAACATCCTGGGCTTATCTATATAAATTTATCCACCCACCCACTTGGTATCATCATGGCTCTCAAATCCCCAAACAATATGTCTCATTTTGGTCTTGTAAAGATTGCTCATCATGCTTTAAGGAAACCATAGTATGGGAAGTTTCTGCTAACATCAGAGCCTTTTAAAGTAAGTAAAGTAAGGATAAAGTAAAGTAATACAATTGCCTTTGTCTTTTAACTGAGGACTTATAGTGCCATACATTTTAGGGCAGGGGTGTCAAACTGCCGGCCGCAGGCTGGCCGCGTCATCCGGCAATGGCAAAACCATCCCGATACATTGCACGACATCACGTGACGGCGCGAGTTTGACATGTCTGTTTTAGGGAGTTAAAAACTGCAATCCTGCTAAACCATAAGATTTTTCAAGTTGCATGGCCTAGGTGCTGATGCAAATTGCATGCATTAGAACGGGTGTCAAACTGCCGGCCTCCAGGCCGGATGCATCATAGCGAAACCATGCCAACCCCTTTGCCGGCAATGGAAAATAAGTCGCAATACATCGCAACACGTCACGTGACGTTGTGAGTTTGACACCCCTGCATTAGAAGCTAAGACAATGTGCTGCAACCAGCTGGAATTGGTAGTCTCCAATCAGTCTGATACAGACATAGCTCCATAAGCCAGTCAGAGTAGAAAGAACAAATGCCAGTATTTCAAATTGCTTCACAAACTGAGTTTTTATAATAGCTATGCTAGTCATGAAATTCTTCATTTATCAATGCACAATTTCCATTTTCCCCTTAGAATATCCACAAAGAAGCATACTTCAAATACAAATAATTTTTAACCTGATCAGGACTTTAATACGGAACAATATGTAAAAAATCTTTGATTTCCTGAATAAAATGAGAGTGATGCCTTGATATCATTCGATTACAGTGTATGAGTATGCAAACCTGACAAATTTCTATTCTCTTCTGACTTATCACCTCTCAAATAAATAAATGAAGACTTGGTAAAGTTTCAAATGAGTGTTTCATTTCAACAAAATTCAAATGAAGCATCCCCTTTCAAGCTGTTCTGCAAAGAAACAGTATTCTCTCACATTGAGGACTGAAGCAAAGCAATCATATTGTTTAAATCTGATTAAAGCCCTTTCAATCAATTCCTGCAGAAAGAAAGGTAGAAGAATGAGAAGAAGCTTCTTCTGCATGATGAACTTAGTAGCCATCCAAGTTGGACAGCTCCAGAAAAGAGCACGCTAAAATGTTTCCTAGGTTAGTAGTGGACAATTGGGAGCTGGAGACTAGACCCTTCTGCCTACTGCTTGAGCAGGGAGCTGGACTAGAAGACCTCCATCATCCCTTCCAGCTCTATTCTATTCACTAAATGACTAAGATAATGGTTTAATAGTCATGAAAGAGGAAGGAAGGAAGGAAGGAAGGAAGGAAGGAAGGGAGGGAGGGAGNAGGGAGGGAGGGAGGGAGGAAATATAAACACGGGGGAGGAGTAATTAAAATGTTTTTTGCTGAGTTTCAATCCACCTACCTTCCTTTTGCAAGGATTACATCCATTGCAGCATCTATGAATTTTTAAATGGCTACATTAAACAATATTACCACCTTGCCCTCCATTGAGGACTTGTATATGGCACAAAGCCAGACCCCTCACAAGCTGGACATAAACTGTTTCAACTTCTTCCCACAAGACAACTCTATAGGACATTGCATACCAAAACAATTAGACACAAGTACAGTTTTTTCTCCCATGCCAATCAGTTTGCTAAGCAACTAATCAGTTTGCTAAGCAACTAAACTAATTCAACTTATGCACTTGGATGTCAAATCACCTAGTAGGGCTGTATTACTATTACCCTTCTCATCTTTCCTATTACCTATTTCCTTAGCTTCTTATGATGATAACTTTGTTGTTTGTATCTTAAGATTTACATGTATGTTGATTGCTTTTATTTAGTGTCCTATTATGATTTATGCCAATTGCTTATTTAATATCTTATGACTATCATTGAGTGTTGTATCTCATGATTTATGATAATTGTATTTTATGATTATAATCATGATTTATCACTTGTTGGTTGTATGTACACTGAGAGCTTATGCACCAGAGACAAATTCCTTGTGTGCCCAATAGCACTTAGCGATAGCACTTAGACCTATACACTGCTTCACGGTGCTTTACAGCCCTCTCTAAGTGGTTTACAGAGTCAACGTATTGCCCCCAACAATCTGTGTCCTCTTTTTACCAACCTTGAAAGGATGGAAGGCTGAGTCAACCTTGAGCCGGTGAAAATCGAACTACCGAACTGTTGGCAATCAGCAGAATTAGTCTGCAATGCTGCATTCTAACCACTGCACCACCACAGCTCTTAATCACACTTGGCCAATAAAGAATTCTATTCTATATTAGAAAGCATGGTAAGCATTGATTCAGTGGAAGGGGCATTCCTTCCTCTGCAGTGCCACTGATGAATGGCTGGAGTTAGCCTGCAATGAACTGATAGACAAATGGGCAGGAGTTTCATGAAAACATGAATATAACATAATATGGGGGGGAATGTAATTTGGAAGTGGAGCAGAAAAACCTGCCCTAATACATTGTCTTCTCCTGCCTAATGGTTGGTGGTCTGTGCTAGTAACATGCAGGGTGTACAAGCCCAATGTCACCTTCATTCAAACCTTAAATACACCAAGCTTACTATTTTTGTTTTGATTTGGTTCTGCTCTCTCTAGCTGAAATCTGGTGTTAGGGTGA
>NW_015386516.1:983023-987431 GCF_001527695.2 Protobothrops mucrosquamatus | reverse complement strand
AATGTAATTTGGAAGTGGAGCAGAAAAACCTGCCCTAATACATTGTCTTCTCCTGCCTAATGGTTGGTGGTCTGTGCTAGTAACATGCAGGGTGTACAAGCCCAATGTCACCTTCATTCAAACCTTAAATACACCAAGCTTACTATTTTTGTTTTGATTTGGTTCTGCTCTCTCTAGCTGAAATCTGGTGTTAGGGTGACAATGTATCTAAAGCTATGTTTAGAAATGCAATGCAGATGTTTGTTAAAATTCTTGATGCTTTTCAATTTATTTATAAAAATGCAAATTAAGAGGATTAAGTTTGGGATTTCTGCCCCCAAATAACTTTTTTAAATATTTAAACTAATCCTCTGCAGAAAAATATGTTTACTGTACTGGTTCAGATAAATCATTTTAACAGTGCTCTAATGAACACCTCTAACTAAGAATGCTCTAGCGTTCTGTGGAGTTCTTTATTGACTGTGAATTAATTCCTTCTAGTAAATAAGTGTATGTGTTGTCTAAATTGCTGAGCAAGTATAAGTTCAACCTTTCGCCCCCCTTTGAGAAATAGGGAAGAAAAATGGATGAGAGGCTTGATGTTGTTTGATGTTCTCCAGGAATGAAAGGAGCGAGAAAGGGGAAGGGGATCCCAATCCAGAAATAAAATCATCAGCTCCAGAGTGCAAATTCAGAGAACTATCAATAGACAACAAAGAGATATAGAAAATTCTAACTCTTTGTTCATATGATTTCTTGCAAAGCAGATCTGGTAGCTCTAGTGAAGATTAACCCTGATTTATAGATACAGTGAATGATTAGATTTGAGATATGGTTGGTTGTGTTTTGTCTGAAACCAATTGCATGGTTTTCTCCCAATGTTAGCTTATTTATGAGGCTTAATTTCCATATCTGATGAGCCTGTCTAATGTACTTTTGTTCACATTTCCTCCTTGAAATGTATTTCTTCAATTTAAGTCTAAGATTCATCTGTGTTTCTCTTTGCTGTTGCATAGTTTAATAACCTTCAAATACTATTTTAAATAGTTATTTTGATGCCAATTAAATTCTTGCGGAGGGGGGCTGTAATCTGCATCATACGCTTCAGGACGCCCATGCCTTGATACACTAATTACAAATATATTGTTAGTCCAGCTATTTTGCAACCTGTAAGAAAAGATAAAAACATCTTCCTTTTTTCTGATTAGGGTTATCAGATTTGGACAGCAAAAAGTCAGACAAGCACTACATGGTAGAAAAGAATCAGCTGAACACAGTGTTCAAGTCAGCAACTTTAAGATGTGTGGACTTCAACTCCCAGAAATCCCCAGCCACCTTGTGTAGGGAATTCTGGGAGTTGAAATTCACATCTCATAAAAGGTGGCCAAGATTGAGAAACACTAGTTTAATGTGATATTTTGCCGCCATCTAGTGGTTTTCTGACTTTTTGCTTACAAAATCTGGCATCTCTAAAGCCCTAATTGAGAGGAGGAAAAAAAATGGTGACCAAATTATTCCCATTAGAATGTAATAAATGCCACATCTGCCTGACTGACTTGTTGGGTGGGATAGAACTTGTAAGGTGGGAGGGGCAGCCCTTTACAGATCTGAAAACAAATTTCATCAGATACTTCCATCTGTTCCCAAAGCACTTCTTCCAAAGGCAATACATGATAACTTTACTTGTAATAAAGCAAACTCATAAATAAGACCATATAATGATGTGTACACTTGCAATGTAAGTACCCTCAAACTATGTATGTGGTGTAAAAATAGAACACAACAGGAAAGGAAAGCTCTACAAAAGGTTAAACTACTGGAATGGGGGAGGAAAATACTCAACTCTCTTGGTTAGGGACATGTCAATTTGCGGATTCCTTGATGGCTCTGAGTTTGGTTGCTTGTTTGCATACATTTCATTACCCAACTAGGTAACACTGCCAGTGCTGGTGAGGGTGAGGTTTGCTTCCTGTTCTTCCCTGTTGCTTCCGAGTGGCACAGTGGCCTAGAGGTGCCAACACTTGCCTCACAATTGAGAGATTCAGAGTTCAATCCTAGGCAGTGACAGATGTTTCTCTATCAGGGCGCAAAGAGAAAATATCTGCTGTGAACTCTGCATAGGTGTCAGGAAGGGTATCTGGCCAGTAAATGCTCAGCTTTATTCAGTTTTCTCAACTCCACCCCCAAAAAAGAGGTTACACCTTGACAAGCATTGCTGGCTGTAGAATTCTGGGAGTTGAAGTCCACATGCCTTAAAATTGTCAAGGTTGAGAAACACTGGATTATAGGGTTGTAAAAAGAAAAAAAAATCTCTGTTGTTCCCAACAGAAGCAAATCCCACACTCACTAGCATTGATGACATTTACCATAATAATGAAATATCTACAAGCAAACAACTAAGCCCAGAGAGCATCAAGGACTCTACAGTTTAATCCTGAAATACAGATATTCTTTTCTATTAGAACATATTAATTTCATTTCACATCTGCCTATAGCATAATATGAGCTTAAATGGACTCCAGAAGATGGTAGAGGACAGGAAGGCCTGGAGGAACATTGTCCATGGGGTCGCAATGGGTCAGACAAAGACTTCGCAACTAACAACAACAAAAAGCCTCAGGGCCTTCCTCTTTCCGTATCTCAACAAAGAAAGCAGAAGCACATCTTCCAGGAATTCAATATGGACCAAACACACCTACAATCAGGAATGAATTTCTATTAACACTTAAACTAATGCTGATCTCAACAAATTAAGCAAGGATGGTCCTGATTCATGGGACACACTAGAAAATCTATAAGAACTATGAAGTCAAGATAGTTCCTGGATCAAGGCAATGGTTAAACCATTGCTTCAATGAAAACTATGTGGATATATCCACAAAATCATAAGAGGTTAACTCAACTCAAGGAAGAAATGGAGAACATGAAGATGAGGTCAGCCTAATGAAAGCAAAGGCCCTTCCTTCAGGGTTTATG
This sequence comes from Protobothrops mucrosquamatus, assembly GCF_001527695.2. Taxonomy (NCBI): domain Eukaryota; kingdom Metazoa; phylum Chordata; class Lepidosauria; order Squamata; family Viperidae; genus Protobothrops; species Protobothrops mucrosquamatus. Next base: position 984,476 of record NW_015386516.1, on the reverse strand, counting down.
TGATGCTTTTCTCCAGCACTGAAAGGAGATTTTGGATCCAGGCCATCTTTCTGCTGGCAGTGAAATGAATAAAAATACCAAACAGCACAATGCAAAACACTTATTCCTGGGTAAAAAAATATGTGTAAAATAGGAAATGTAAATATTCAGTGTATTTCATGCCTTTATTTTGTTTGTTCTTTTTTAAAAAAAACCAAATTCCTCCCTTCTCTCAAAGTCAGCTCAAACAAGATTTTTCCAAAACAAATCACTCTGCCAAACTAATGAGGTACATTAAGCTAAAACAGAAATGACCAGCTCAAAACTGCTCTGTATGCTTTTGTGGTAAAATGTCATTTTAGCCAATTCTCTATATTAATCCAATACTCTGCTGTTTACACTACCCAAGTTTCCCATCATTTGTTTAATTACATCTGCTTGTTCTCATGAAATAGATGAAAATCTTACTCCATTGGAAAGGGTAAGTGAACAACCATTCCAAAAGTTTTAGAAACAGCTGAGATACATTCATATATGTATTTGCTCTTTTCCATGATGTATTCATCTGCTTCCTATAAGTAGCATGAATCCTTTCAGGGGTTTTTGGGAAAGTGTAATGTGTTGATTTTCCTTGAACTGGTATGTATAAGCAAAAATCTTTAAATGTACTTTCAAGAATCAGAGACTTTTTTATTAGAAAAAGCCCTCACCACCTTCCCAATCCATGAATGTACATTATATTTTATGTAAATATGAGCTCTTTGGATCTGTTTTCAATCTACATCTTCATACTTGTTACAAAATTGTGCAGAATATAGATTAAACATATTGTAGGATGGCTTTTATAGGAAAATTACTGGCACATTAATAGGACACTCTTGTTTTATAATCAACATGTTATAATGTTTCTTTCCCACAAATTTACCTTAGAATTAATTTCAGAGTCTTACTATTGAAAATCAAATGTACCAATGTTTTCAGAGTTCTTAATCCATATATATATATATATATATATATATATATATATATATATATATATATATATATATATATATATGCAGGTCTTTAGTTATTCGGGTTTTCTCCCGCGTAGAATTAGAAGTGTTCTGGCGACATTTCGACGAAGTCACATTCGTCATCTTCAGGCTGGTGTCTTCAGCTTCGTGCTTCTGGGAGTAGTGTGTGTGATCGCTGCTGTTTCTTCCTTTTAACTGCCAGTGGGGTTTGAGCTGATTGGGTGGGAGCTTGGCTGTGTTCTGATTGGGTGGAGGTGTATTCTGATTGGTTAAGGAGCTTGGCTGTGCTCTGATTGGATGGGGGGTTGGCTGTGCTCTGATTGGATGGGGGAGTGTTCTGTTTGGGTGGGGGCTTTGTTGTGCTCAGGTTAGTTTGAGTTGCAGGGGGATTTGAGATGGTGAGCTTCATTGCTGTTGTTTGGCTTCGTGTTCGTGGTCGTGCCACATCTTTATGGTGG
>NW_015386516.1:978420-980148 GCF_001527695.2 Protobothrops mucrosquamatus | reverse complement strand
TGACACCCACCATAAAGATGTGGCACGACCACGAACACGAAGCCAAACAACAGCAATGAAGCTCACCATCTCAAATCCCCCTGCAACTCAAACTAACCTGAGCACAACAAAGCCCCCACCCAAACAGAACACTCCCCCATCCAATCAGAGCACAGCCAACCCCCCATCCAATCAGAGCACAGCCAAGCTCCTTAACCAACCAGAACACACCTCCACCCAATCAGAACACAGCCAAGCTCCCACCCAATCAGCTCAAACCCCACTGGCAGTTAAAAGGAAGAAACAGCAGCGATCACACACACTACTCCCAGAAGCACGAAGCTGAAGACACCAGCCTGAAGATGACGAATGTGACTTCGTCGAATATATATATATATATATATATATATATATATATATATATATATATATATATATATATATATATATATATATATATATATATATATATATATATATATATATATATATATATATATATATATATATATATATATATATATATATATATATATATATATATATATATATTAAGAATTGAAGACACTCATGTGATGTTTCCAGTCTTGTCATTCTGAAGATGTCTAACATCTTTAAAGTAGTTAATTAGCAAGTTCTGAAAAGTGACTAGTAATGGAGAGAGAATTTAGTGTCCTTTGGAAGGCTCTGATTGCAGCTCCTGGTTCTCACACTGTCTGGAGACCACTGGTTTGCAGTATCCTCATGAGAAGCAATCATATGGAGCACAGCTTGAGTGGTCTCATGTCTTCTTTCTCCAGAGAGGGTCAGAGGAACCAAACTACTCATCACCTGTTCCTAATTGCAATCGTCAACTCTGCTTATGCGGAACTTTCTTTTCTTTTCTTTTTTTATTATATTTTATTGATTTTTTACAATAACAATCCCTAGTGCTTAGCAAACAGTTTGTTGTCTGGGTTCATATATTTAAAAACAATCAATAATAATTAATTTCTATAATTAATCAATATGTTAGTCATTGATATATTTCCTTGATCTTCTCTTCTTCGAGTAGTATTCTCCTTTTGTCTGCATTAAACAAATATAATTCTTAATATTTTTGATACATATAAGGTTGAGTATAAACATTTTTTAGTATTTGCACAACTAACAATAACATCAACATATAATATCTTTTTTAATCAGCTTATATTTCAATTGTATTTATAAAAGTCATCTTATTAAGTCATTATGTGTCCTGTGTTCAAGATTCTTATTTAAGCTTAATTTCCCCACTGTATTCAAACCAGTCTTATCAATCATAATTTTCTCAAAATTAATTACCTTTAAATATCCAAACTTTTCATTCACATACACCATCCCAATATTTTTACATTTCATGTATTGTGAAAAGTATTATACTACTTATATATCTTATCCCTCTTACTATAGGGCCCCTTTATATCTAAACTTTATCTATTCTTTTAACCGTATTCAAACAAGTGTTTAATCATATAGTACTCCATCTGGTAAGTCGAATCAAATCTCTTAAATCTGACTCTAGATTTCTTTTTTTGCCAGGTCTCTTTCCAATTCATATGTTTAGCTTGCCAGGGGATTTTTTCCTATATTTTTGTAGATATTGTTGGGGATAAAAAAAATACAAATTAAGTAGGATGTTCGTTTTTTGTCTCCCAAACTTTAATGATTTTCCTGACAGCTCTTTAATCCATTTTGTTAGATCTTCTTTCTTGTCCTCAAGTTTGTTTT
>NW_015386516.1:946139-977023 GCF_001527695.2 Protobothrops mucrosquamatus | reverse complement strand
TTTGAAACAATTGTCATTTGAATTTGTCACAGCATTGCACATATTTTCTCCTGAAATGTGTTTGCTTTGTCTTGAGTCATTGATCTCTGATGTTCCAGGCTGAGGTCTTCAGGAGGGAGTATTAGGTGTGGTTTTCTGTCACTTTTAGATAGATGTATAACATCCACTTTGTCTCCCCCCCCTCCAGATAGTTTTTCATCAGTACCATAGTCTCTTTTATTAGCCTTGTCAAACCAGCCATTTAAAATCCAAACAACCAAATCTTATGTAGTTCTTATCTTTATATATGGTTTTTATAGTCCAATATATTTCCAATTATCAAAGCACCACTGAAAGCAGTATTTTGTAACAGTTCTTCTATTCAGGGGTCTTACAGTTATCAGCCAGCCAAGATTTCAGTCCAGAATGTTTAACCACCTGAAAGCTTTCCAGTAACTTCCCCCTTAGAAGATTAGCCAAAAGTCAAGGTTTTTCTTTTTCTGCAAACAGTTCTTGAGCTTGAAAATTGCAGCTCAGTATATTTATAATCCTAGAAGGTCAACAGTTTCTAAACAAATATAGTTCTCACTCTGTAGTAGATAGCCCAATATATTTTCATTCCTTTGTTCCCAGCTGTTTTCTGTTTCTGTAGTTCAAAGGAACAAGTTGTTTTCTATTTCTGGGCGTCTTGTCAATGTCAAGTCAATGAGCTATAGTTTTATTCTAATTCTCCACTAGATGTCAGTAAGCTATTCATTTTACAATTTTTAAAGCAGAGAATTATTTTCTTATAATTTCATCAATACTCTTTCAGATATGAAATTTGAACAGTTTTCATGGTTTTCAGATTTATCCAGATTGTAGTATTATTAACCTCATTTCATTATATTTCTGTTCCCCATAAAAATTTAATTTGCTGCTTCCATCTATGGGAGGGTGGGGGTGTAGTCCCCTCCCTTCTCCCTTTTGGAGGATTTTTTGTTTCTTGGGGATCTTTTCCAGGGAATCAAATACAAAATAGGAGAGAGAAGATTGAATTTCTCACCCAGTTCCAAGCACGCTGTTCACTGTTGTTCTAGTTAGTGCCGTTGGACTTTGGCTGCTGGTATCTTGGGCTGGTCAACAAGGTGTGGCCAGCCTTTCTCCTGTTGGGTTTTGGAGGGCTTCTCCCAGATAAAACGGATTGACTACCATCGTTCTGCGATCATTGGGGTGCCCCTCCTTCTTTGTCGCCTCTCCGGGGTGACTTTAGACCCATTTTAGGGTCCCCAGGCAGGGCGAAACCAGCCAAGGGGTGCAGAGCTCCACGGTCCCGTGGACACATATCTACGATGCAAGACCAGAAATCTTGCAGAACTTTCTTATGTCTGCCATTCTTCTACAGAAGTCCAGGGGCAAAGGTCTATGAATAAAAATTGGTATGTGACTAAAGTTCATGGAAGGCTTTGAGAAACAATAAATCACAGTGTTACTGTATACTGAAGGAGTGAAGATAAGGCACCTGCAGTTCCTTATAATTAAAATGAGCAATTAAAATATGACATTTACTCTTCATGCATGAATATAGAATTTAGAACTTTTTTGAACTCATAAAACCAACAGATAAAAATAAGGCTAAAAGAAATTCAGTTGAAACAGCATATCTAAGTTTCATAACTATTTACAACTATAGTAATAAATAATCAGATTTTTTATATTCCTTACTGCCAACTAATGGTTAATCTGGATATTTGCAGCTCAGAACTAGTAGTTCTCAATTTAATGTTGTTACTAAATGCATTTAATTATATGTTAATATTGTTGATATTGTTACTTTTCTCACATAAAAGCCAAAGTCAACAATTGTGTTGGTCACAACCCCCTCTGAATTTTACTTGCCAAGGAAAAGGAAAGGAAAGGGAAAGGAAAGGAAAGGAAGAGGAGGGAAGAGGAGAGGAGAGGGGAGGGGAGGAGAGGAGAGGAGAGGAGAGGAGAGGAGAGACAAGGGGGACTTGTACATTTCTTTTGTGTCATTTTTCTTTCTCCCAATTCTGATTTTAATGAATGCACTTACATTATGTTTCTGTTACTCCATTCTACTATCTCTTTGAAATGAAAGTGAATTACATACAATTAATTGGTCAGAAGAAGAAAGCCTCTTAATAAAATCTACAATAGTGGCATGCATGCGCCTGTTGAGAAGGAAAGTTTTCCACATCATGTTAGACACTTTCTAGCAGTCAGCCAAAAACATGCTAAAACAATTATTCTTTTTTTACACAATATATCAAAATAATAACCCCTCCAGCTGTGTGCACCTGCTTAAGAGAATCTCTCTCTACGTACGGACAAAGAATCTATGCAGAATTTTCTCCTAACTGCGCACAGTCCAAATTACAGCTGTTTGAAATTCTTCTCATTCATCATCACCATTTATTTAGGGTTGCCAACGTGTTGACAGTTCCCTCCTTGCTCCTGTGTTTTAATAGCAGCTTAATCTTCTGATATAATCAGCTGGAAACATTTAATCTCCATGCTATGAAAAGCATCACTTGTTAATATTTACAGCTCAAGCTGTTGTTAAAAGAACAGGCCAGGTTGTTCAGAGGAGTTAGCTATTAGATGTTATCCCCCAATAATGCCCTATTTTCTTATGCAATTTTAATTGTGGCTTCCAGAAACCAGCATTTTACATTCATAACTTTATTAGAAGCTATCCCTCTAGATCTAGATCTGGAGAGAGATAGAGATAGAGATAGAGATAGGGATAGGGATAGGGATAGGGATAGGGATAGAGATAGAGATAGAGATAGAGATAGAGATAGAGATAGATAGAGATAGAGATAGAGATAGAGATATATTAAGAACTTTCATAATATTTGTTTAGGCAAGAGTACAACACTTGAGAGCATGTCTAGAAAGAAATACACACACTATCTTTCAAGGGCTACTTGATGAATGGCTTTATTTCTAGAATAATAATTATACTAATTGGTTAGCATCACCAAACCCCTATCTGTAAATAATGCTTTATTTTTAAAGACAGCCAAAAAGCAATGGTTCAAGAATACAGAAGTTGAAGAGTATCATCCAAGAGCATCAAATAAGGCATCAGGCTAGAAACTGGGAGATGGTGAGTTCTAGTCCCATTTTAGGCACAAAGCCAACTGGTCCTAGGATCAGTCATTCTCTCTCAACCCTGACAATGACAAACCACTTCCAAGGGGAATTGGACTGGTCCAGGCATTGGCAAGGTGTCAAAAACTGACTTGAGGGAGAAAGAAAGAAAGAATCATCAGAGAGCTCCATTGAAAATGTAATGTATCTTAGAACAGAACTGCAAATAATCTGTTTTTTAAAGACCATCTGCAATTTTGTAACATTTTATCCTGAAACATAGGATAAAATATGACTTTTGACTCATATAAATCTTGCAGAAATCCATGTATTGCTTCAGTGAAAGTCAGAATAAGCATTCAACAACATAAAAAAATGAAAATAAAAAACCCTAAATATTTATTAAAATCAATTAACATTGAAATTCTGAGAAAAGATATGCATCTTGACAGAGCTTCAAAATGCTGAGTGTGAGCATCCAACTAAAGGAGTGCATTCCAAAGCCTGGGAATAACTTAGGGCAATGTTTTTCCCCACAAGTCAGATCAATGAGTCTTGACAAGAGAGGTTTCTTAAATAGATCTTAACAAAGAAGTAATGCTTTGGTGCTAATCTGGAATTTATTGTCCAATGAAATACACTCACTTTTTTGCTGTTTACACCAGGTTAAAAACATAAAGCAAGAGAATCAATAGCAGAACACAATATAGCTTAAGTAAGTAAGGCTGAACCACAACATGTTCCAACTCCAAAATCACTTTGAATTGGCCTGCTCCAAAAAAATAAGGTAACTCTTCCTTTTCTTCTTAACTGTCTTCTTAAAAGATAAATCTGCAGGTAACAGACAGGGAAGGTTATAAATAGTCAACAGTCCCAGCTCTGTAGATTGACTAAGAGTATAGCTTTATTGAAAAATCCATTTAGGCATGGCAGAAGCAAAGTCAGTTCTGGGATTTTCCCACAAAAACCCACATAACTCCCCTTTTCCCCTTTGGGCCACCCACAGTTCATAGTTCAGCAATTGAGTTCAGTTCTTTTGCTTTGAGAAAAACTGTCTGCTCTGGTCAAACATTCTTCATGACTTGGCCTTGGTAGATAACATCTCTCCAGCAACAGAAGGTTCACTTGCATTCCATAGCCTCCCCCTCTGGCCTTAGGAATTCACAAACTTCCTCACATCATTGTTTGGCAAAGCTGTGAGCGAAAGCAGGTGCAGGCAACTATGGAGTCAAGTCAGGTTTGACACCTTCCTAACCTAACACCTTCTTCTTAACTAATTGTCTTCTTAAAAGGTAAATCTGCAGGTAACATACAGGGAAGATTATAAATAGTTATGGGTCACTAAGAGTTAGAACAATGGGTTTGTGTATGGAGGGGTGTTGGGTGTCCCTTGAACTCTCTCCAAAATCCCTAACATTGTTTCTATGGAATTATTCCTATACAGGATGCTTTGTCTAGGAAATGTATGACTTTTAAAGATTCTGTATTTCAACACCACAAAACGGTTGAAATGTGTTCCATCTTTGCTTCTTTCCCCTTTTTTTGTTTTCTTTCAGAAAGTCACATAATCATTTATCACATCTATACATTTTTTTCCAGCATGCACTTTCCCTTTTTCATTTGTATAACAGCTAATGTGTGAAGGATGAATGTTATCCCTCATCAGAGCTCACCACTTTTTAATTAATTTCCCAGCAGTATATTAATTAGTCGTGTAGAGTATTCTAGAACTCTGCTATTTCCTTAACAAGATTAAAGATTTATTGTGTGAATATCTATAATATCACATGTCAAAATCACTTAGGAAAGAATGATCTCATGATGACCAGAAATTACAGGTCTATTTTTAACACTATAAAAATCAAAACAAAACAGAACCAGAACAAAGAAAGGATAACAAGGAAGAATAAAAAGTAAAAACTTGCAATTTTCTTCATCAAATTGTGTCATGATGAACGCCTGTTTCTTCTAAAAAAAGACGAAAGTTCTTTACTTTCTCAGAAAATAACATGGAAGGGAATGTCGTTATTGCTGACCCAACTCACTCCAGGATTTTGACATATGGGAAGATATTTTTTCTGAAGTTCTATAAAGACTGAAAGAACTTAGACTTCAAAACCAACATTTTACAGAATTGATTTATGAATTCAGTCATCATGTGGTATTTGATTTTGCCCAAAGTCAGAGAAGAGCAAGGTAAAACATATTGTTGCATACGTGTTTCTGTTGAAAAAGGTACTTTGAAGTAACCTGCTTCCCTTCCTCCTATAGATTCAAAATGTATTGTTCAGTATTGTTTAGTCCATGGACATCCCTTAACCTTGCATATGCCCCCTTTTCCATCCCACAGACTACAACTGCAGTCAGCAGAGCCAATTTTTAGCCCACTTGATGTTTTTTTTCATCCTGGAGCAAAAATGGATTCTTTTTGTTTTTTCAAACATCACCTATTGCTCATTTTCCCCTTATGGCCTTTGTGTAGTCCATGATCTTAGCAAAGACATTCACTTTTGTTTAATACAAACTTTCTCAAATACAACAAGTCAATTTGCTCTCTCTCTCTCTCTCTCTCTCTCTCTCTCTCTCTCTCTCTCTCTCTCTCTCTCTCTCTCTCTCTCACTGTGTTTCTATATGCATGTATTTGTTTGTGTGTGTGTGTGTGTGTGTGTGTGTGTGTGTGTACCTGTGTGGAAGGTGGGGAGAGAGAAAGAGCGAGAGAGATGCTTAGAATTCTGAATGTTTCAACATAAAAGCATTTTTAAACTGAAGCTAAAGCTTTAGGAAGCATCTGCTTATGTAAGGCAAAAATGAAGGATGAATTTTTGATCCTGGGTAAAAAAGGACGGAGCACAATGGCTCAGTGGATAAAGATACTGAGCTTGTCAGCTGGAAAGTTGACAGCCTGGGTTTGAGACCTGAGCACCGCACAATCGGGTGAGCTCCCTTTCCTTGCCTCAGGTCCTGTCCACCTAACAGTTGAAAGCATATGAATGTGACTGGAATGTGAGTAGATGCATATATTATTTAAAAGTTGATAGTGTAAGAAAGAGAGAGATCTTGGACTGCACATTAGTTGAATAGCCTATTGGAATCCTTACATTAAAACAATATATTTCATATGTGTTCAGAACCCCAAAATTACATAGAACTCAGGACTTTATCTGAACAAAACAGTACAGACGTACTGGTGTGTGGGAATGACCTTGGGAGACTGGAGGAAGAGACACAGCCAGGGAAATGGTTGGACAACAGGCATCTTAGTCCATAAAAGAAATGTGAATAAAGCAAATGCCTCAGAAGAGACCATCCCTCAGTTTCTCAGTACCTTCAGACTTGCAAGATTCTGTTTATGTAACCTTACCATAAAGTAGAATTAGTTCATCTGGGTGTGCTTCCTGTCTGGACTTCTCCCTCTAGGCTGATATCAATCTTGCAAGTCTGAAGGCACATCTCTCCCCTGTCAATTGTGTAATTGTGCAAGTTATTTGAAGAGAGAAAAGTGTTGAAGATATTTGAAAAGAGGAAAAAGTGGGTAAATATCAATTTACCTCTCCACAAATTGTGCTGTTCTGGCTAATTGTGTGAGAGAGATTGTTACACAAGGTGCTATTTCTGGAAGGAAGGGATGAGTGAATACTCTGGGGAGTATTTTCCAAATAGAATATATAATTACAGTAAGATCATCCTAGTATGAAGCTTATCCCAGCTGCCTAGTTTAAGCAAGCAGACACCTACATTGTGCAGGAGATGCTGAAGGTGGCTGATCACTTTAATGACAACAACAAAAGAATTATTTTGTATTGCACAGGAGAAGGTAATGATAAACCACTGCTTTATTTACCAAGAAAACCACATGGTAGAACAGTATAAAATGATGAATGATTTAACCTATAGTATATGTGAAATATAAATTGATAGAAGCTAGACTGGGGGAAGATGAGAGTGATTTTAAAACTGGAGCAAGAAACAGCAGTGCCTGTGATATGCTGATGAGATTACTTTGAGAGCTGAAAATTCAAATTATCTGCAACCTCTAGGAATGAAAGTCATGGAGCTCAGTGAAAAAATAATACTAAATTGAAATATAAAGAAGACCAAATGAAAGGCAACAGGTACCGGTACAACAATCAGCCTAAGAACTGAGGATGAAGATATTGAAGTGGCAAACGGTTTCTATCAATTATCAATAGTAAAAAAAAAAGACTAATCAAGAACTAAACCACAAACTAGCCCTTCATAAAGTAGCAATGAAGATTTAGAAAAATATATTTAGATGCCAGGTTGTATCTATATCTACGAAGATCAGATATATGCAGGTGATGGTTTTCCCCGTGACCCTGTGTTGAAGTGAAAATTGAATTTTGAAGAAGTAGGATAAAAAGAATATTGATACTTTTAAACTTTGCTATTGGAGAAGATTCCTAAAAATACCATTGAACCCACCAAATGGATCTGTCTAGGGAGATTCTCAGTCACCCAAGTCATGTTTGTCCCAAAGGTGCTTTTTCTTTTTTCTTTTTTTTAAGTTTTATTAATTTCTAAAATTTACAATCTTTATAGCTTAGTAAACAGCATGTTGTCTGAGTTCACATATTTAACATGAACTTCTTCAATATAAGACTATTCAGTACTGCACAATCCAGTATTTTTTCCCTGATCTTCCTTTCTTCCCATATTTTTTCCATTTTCCCCTCATTACACAATTACAATTCTTGGTACTATTGATGTATACAGAGTTAGTTATAAACATCTTCATCATATTTTACTGATATTATACAAATAACAATAATATCAATTCATTAATCAATATCCTGTTTTCCGTGCTCTTGTTAAGGTTTAATTTCCCATCAATAGTTAACGTATCTTTGTCAGTTATGATTTTCTCAATGTTAATTACATTTATATAGCTAAAAAATTTATTCATACCAATCATCCTCTTATTTTCATATTTCCCATATCAAAAGAAGAGGAAAAATGCTATTTTAATTCTAAATCATATCTTTCATTATAAAAGTCTAAATATATCTAAGGGTCCTCCATTCTTTTAACCATATTCAAACAAATACTTAAACATATGAGGTGCATTTTCAAAAGGCAACTGGATTTTCCTTGTTTTTCCTTGAAGATGTTTCGAGGAGCATCACATCTTGAGGACATTTTGAGGACCAAAACGTCTTCAAAGAAAAACAATGTAAGTCCAATTGCCTTTTGAAAAAGCACCTTTGGGACAAACAAATGGATCATTAAACAAATCAACCAAAACTCTTACATGAGGCACAGATGACTATTATGCTTTGTACATATTATGCAAATACCTATCTCTGTTGAGAAGGTTATAATTTGATGGAAAATAGAAGGGAAAAAAAGAAAAAGATGACCAACAGCAAGATGGATGGACAAAACTGATTACAGTATAGATGGGTGCACCGTTGGAAGACCTGAAGGACCATGTGGGAAACAGAATGTCCTCAGGGGAAAAAAAACTGTCTCTGTGATTGCTAAAGATCACCAATGGGATGGTCCACAAGCATTAACATAAAATGACAATAATGTAAGATGGTCTTCTTTTTTTTAAGATCAGGGTCTGTTCCCCAATGGTTTGGTATCTTGTATGAAATCTTGTCTTAGGGGATGAATCCAGTAGTGGGATTCAAATATGTGAACAACTGGTTCTCTGTATGGATGCTGCTTCCAGAAGTCCATTCTGAGCCTGGACAACAAAAATATAGCTACTGGTTCTGTCGAACTGGCCCGAACTGGCTGAATCCCACCACTGGCTGAATCCCATTGCTTTTCTGCATGTAACAGGAGAAAGCAAAGCTAAGGAAAGCATGGATACCTTTTGTATAGTTGTTACTTAAGATTTGCTTTATTACTGTGATCTTTATGTTCCATTTCCTGGTCCCTATCATTTTTGTACAGTATATTGCTAATTATAGCTGAGTGGGGAACAGGGGGAAGCTGAGGATAGCAAGCAAAAATTCACAATTGCCATTACAGGAACTCTAATCATTGCTCTGCTTATTTATCACAGTGTAGTGTAAGGCATGTTATCACCTACAATATATACCTATAAAATCATACAATGAGGACACCAGGGATGCAGACAACCTGTGCTATTAGACATGATGTTCCTATAATTTTCTAAACATGCATTCAAAAGGAGGTAATTTATATACTGTTCCAAAGTTCAATTTCTGGTGTTTTTCTCTTACTATTACAAACCTATAAACACAGCTAGCTTTTTTTTCCAGGTTGCTTCCGCAAACATAGTGGATTTATTACAGTTCTGCTGCCATCTAGCCTCTCACTCAAAATGCTGCAAAATTGAAGCCAAGTGCTGATGCAATGATAGAAACAATCAATTAACAGAACAGCACCTCTGAATATAAGTTGGCAACAGCAAGTTTATTGATGCTGACACAAAGTGAAAAATGCAGACATTTGTTAAGGTCCTGACAGTATTTTTATTATTTTACATTTTACAGCTTTTCCATTCACCTGTGGTAGAAATTTAACTCTTAGTATTTTTTTTTAAAAAAAATACTATCCCAAATGGACAGTTATATGGAGAATTTAAGTTGTTTGCAAGTATTCTTGTGTCTTCACATGCCAAGATCTGCCTAGCCAACTGCTTCAATACAGTCACAGATGTTTGCTTTAGCACATTCATCTTGCAAAGGTATGCCAAGAGAAAAGTGTCAGACATGTTAGATTGTCTGATCCACACAGCTGGAAAAAGGTTGCTAATGAACAATATGGAAATGCATTAATTTTTGATGAGACATGAAAATATTTTTTTAGAAAAAAATATTCACTCATAATTATTTCCTCTCAGTGTTACAATCCTTAACTTTATTTTGACCAATTTTAGGCTGTGTTCAGGCATAGCCTTAAGCAAAGAATTGTTTCATCATGATTGTTGAATCAATCATAATAGTTTGAATCTAGTTTCAAAATGCCCTGTTTAGCTGGGAATCTAAAAAGATAAAATGTCCAGGATTGCTCAGAAATTAAGCAGTATTGATCTGACAGTCCTAAACCTCCTCCTCTTGAGGCAATATCCTGTGGTCTCTGTGCTATTTCCCTGGTTGTCTACCCCTTTCCTCTTCCACATACTTGCTATGATGTATTGCATTTTACTTCGTCCAAAGTTTTCATAATATTACGTTTTTTTATTTAAAAATCAACATGATATGATATCTAAGTGGTATCATGCCTAGAATGAAAGATAAGAACTATAGAAATACTCATTCAAAACTGCCCAGAGCTCTGATTCCTACTTCTAGGCCATTTACAATTTATTTTTCTCATAGATTTATTGTGAAAATATTTTATACATTTAGAAAAAGCATACGCTGTATATGACCTGAACTTCTTGAAGGGAAGGTGAGAGATAACATTTAAAAGTGAGACAGTCGAAAGTTAGTTAGCAACATACTAAACATTCATATACAGATTAATGCTAAAATCCCCTCAAAGATAAGTAATGGGGTTTATGGCCTATCCCTTTGTATATGATCAGTGATGACAGCCTTTCTTAGAGTTATATCTCCCCTTTCTTCCAGAAATTCAAAATTATTTACATGAGGGTTTTCTTCATATTTTCCTTATGGCAGCTATCTTCTGAAGGGTCACTCAGTGTACTTCCATAACTGAGAGTAGGTTTCAACTGAGCCTTCCAAGCTGTAGTCCAATATTTAGCCACACTGAACAATTCCAGAGCCATTGTCCAATTAGGATTGTAGATGTGATTGAACAATGATTCATTGCTTCTAGGTGTGAGAGAGATAGACTACTGCCATCACTTGCCATTTCTTCTTCCTGAATTCTCCTCTGAGTCTTTTATTTCAGCTACCATTTTTACCTTTACATCCCTATTATTTTCCTCCAGGACTACAATACTAGGATTGCTAGAGCTTAGAAACCTCTTTGGGAGGAAGCAGTGGAAGTAGAAAGTATCTGTCAAATGAAGGTAAATATAAATTAGCTTGTGCTAAGTTAAGGCTCCTTCTATGTTTCAAAGAAACCATATCCCATGTGTTTCAAGATAACACATCCCAAACATTATTTTATGAGCAATACTTGTAGCTGAAGGACCTCTGGGAGGCATACAACAGTAAAAACAAAATTAAAAAATGATGTAACAATAAAATTACATTCAAAACACTCAACTTAGGTTTTCTGAAAAAATAGAAATTTAATTTGCTTACTGGATGTTAATAAGAGCTGAGAAAATGAATAGCTTCCCCAAGGAAAACCAAATACTCTGTCAAGAGTTAAGTTTAACAATGACCATTGGGCATTTCTCCACAAGGGAAAAGGACATTTATGTCAACATGCATACACATTTAACATATTTTATATAGTTTATTATGAGTAAGTAACAAGGTTACATCATGGTCATGTGCATTTTTTATCGCAATCAGTGTTTTTCAAACTTGGCAACTTTAAGATGTATGGCCTTCAACTTCAAGAAGTCTTTGGCCAGAAGAATCCTGGGAACTGAAGCCCACACAACTTAAAGTTGCCAAGTTTGAAAAATGGTGATCTAGAAGACTTGGTGCACCTGCTAGCTATATAAACAATTATTGAGAACATAAAAGAACTGGTTTTTAACCATCCTGAGTTTAACAGGTGATGGCCACCTATTGTGCCAGCTAGCATTTACAACAGATTTCTCCAAAGGTAAGAATATGTCCTCTATATTCTGCTTGTTTTATATTCTTTCTTTATTAGCCAATCTGCCTCAACCCAAGATGGAAGCTACATGTACATCTTGAGGGGAAGAGGGAATAGAGTTCCACAAAGGTCTCATTTCATCTGTACATAATGTACCCTGTAAGGAATGTGTATATGGAAGGGGGGACATCTCAAGAGACCCTCTCTTGATTATTCAATTGTTTGGCCAGATTCAATTCTTTATAGGGGAATGATAGAAGGATTTAGATTTCTTTAATTCTTCTAACTTTTGACAAAGTTTACTACTAGAAAAGGAAACAAAAGCATGGCTTGTCATTCTCTTTCATAGTGAAGTATACTTGTATGTTGATCCCATTTGGTATAAGGTTTGTGGGGTTTTTTTGTAGTATGTTTTTATTTAAGCCAAATTATAAACAACCTATTTTTGGTTTGAAAGGAGACAGTATCAGGACAATTTCACAGAATTTCTGTAAAGAAAGTATAAATGTTTCCATTTCTCAAAAGTCAATGTTAGCAATGGCAGTAATTTTTAATTTCATTTTCATCATTACATCATGGTTGCTGATGGTACTGAGTTTTGCTATCATGCAATTGCAGCATCTGTAGCAAATATATTGCACCTTCCTGAATGCTCTGGAACTACCATCATTTTATTGCATTCAAGTGGGGAGGAAAATCTACCACAAAAAGGAAACAAAAGTTAAGAAGCCTCTTTTGGGGAGAAGGGATGGAAATATTCACCTAATTGCCACCTTAAAATGTCTTCTGAGAAATTTCAGCTGTGCTAACTAAATTGTAAATGCTATCAATAATTCGGGAAAGGGCAGATATTATGATATTACCTTTTAGCCTCATGGAAGGGAAGTTGCTCTCATTCTCAATACTTGGTAGGCTGTTCCTTCTGAACATGCTGGAACACAAATGTAGTGTACAAATTTCCCACAGATTTGTGGTCAGAGAGACTGAGTGGATTACATATGCTCCTGGAGAGACCATTATGCAATGAAAAACAGGGCATTCATACCCAGCCTTTGGTCACAGTTTTTTTCTCTCTCTCTAAAAGGATGAAGGATGTCATACTCCTTTGAAAACTGTCTCCTTTGAAAAACTTTCAGTTGTAAATTCTTCATCAGTTGTGTGAGAAATGGTAGAAAAGATGTAATACAACTTCTTTGCTCAACATAGGTTGTATTTGTGTGCTTAAAAAGATGCGGTGAGTAATTAATTGCCTCTATTGGATTGTGGCTTGCTCTCTGTAGAAATTTATGCCACCTTTTGTTGTAATAGGGTATTGTGTGGTTTACAGCCCAGGTAACAGCCAAACCACTTTTATAATCGAGAGAATAAATCTATAACATTTAGGCATATTAAAATCACTAGCTTTTTTGTTGTTTGTTTTTGGTGCTTGTTTTCCAAACACCAGACTAATGAACTGTTTGAGTCAGATGCGCTGCAAAAGCAATTACACACTGTGATAAATGACTTGTTCGGTTTGGTTCCAGGTGCTGCACCTGATGCATAATGGGAAAACACAGAGAATAAATGAAGAGTTTTCTTTGTACATAGGTTATGTGTGAACAAAATGATCACAGCCATCTCTTCCTATTCTTCCAATCATTTTGCATCTGCAATTAATGGGTAGCCATTTCTGTTACAAGGTGCAGGGAGCAGAGGATGGGGAGAGTGTCAGCTTAATGAAAATAAAGGATTTCTTCAGGGAAACCATTTCCAAGAGGATCTTACATTAGCAATGCTTGTATGAAATATTGCCATCATTCATGCATATAAAGGGAACAGCTCCCGCACTTACTGAATCCAGTACAAACATGTGCAATAAAAACTGGAATAATAGTGCCTGCAATAACATTATAGATTAATAATACTTGGCAATGCACCTGTGCTTATTTTCCTTAATAACCATTTCTATTGGCCTTGACAGGTTTAGGCTGTCCATTTAATTTACAGCATAGGAAGAGGAAGTGAATCTGCATCCACAAGAAAAGAAATAAGTGATTTACAATAACCCACTTTTGTTGCCTGTTGTTAAATAATGGCAGCAGCAAAATTATTCCTCCCCCTATATTGTTGAAATAAAAATATCTGGAAAAGTGATGGTTCCAAAATATACTTTTAATGTGAATGAACTATGAGATCCTGTGAGTTCCAATATTCAGCAACTGCCTTAATTTTGATTTGATTCTCTTGTGCAAAGTAATGACTGGTAAATTCCCATCTCCTCACCCATTTTATTCTTCATCATTATTTGAAAAAATAGATTTACAGTATAAGAGTTCCTTTCAGATGACATTTCTGGACAGCTTTTGGAGAGCCTTTTAGCCAATACCCCCCAGTTTCAGAACTGCATTATTAGCTAAAACAGAAATGGCCTTCCCTGCTCATTCACATCCTACAGAGTGACTGCTATGATACGTTCAGGCTCCATTCTCTCCATCTTTAGATAAGCTCTGATTTAGGCAAGGCTTCAGAAGCAATCTGTGATTCTAATTGTGCTTTTTGTTTCTTCTTGTATTACTGTTTAGGGTAGAGTTCTAACAGAACAGAATAGAATAACAAAATTGGAAGGGACCTTGGGGGGTCTTCTAGTCCAACCCCCTGCTCAAGCAGGAGGCTCTATATCATTCCAGACAAGTGGCTGTCCAGTCTCTTCTTAAAAGCCTCCAGTGATGAGGCACCCACAACTTCTGAAAGCAAGCCATTCCAATGGGTAATTGTTCTCACCATTAGGAAATTTCTCCTTAGTTCTAGGTTGCTTCTCTGTTTGATTAGTTTCCATCTATTGTTTCTTGTCTTACTTTCTGGTTGACCTTCTGGTTGACCCACTCTTCTTTGTGGCAGCCCCTCAAATATTGGAACACTGCTAGGGAGTGTCATCCCTAGTCCTTCTTTTCACTTGACTAGACACAACCAATTCTTGCAACCATTCTTTATATGTTTTAGCCTCCAGCCACCTAATCTTTTTTGCACTCTTTCCAGAGTCTCTCCATCTCATTTATAATAAGGTGACCAAAACTGGATGCAGTATTCTAAGTGTGATCAAACAGATTTTGAGAAGTCAGTGGGAAAAGGCAAGCTCATGGATTTCTGCTTCCTGATCATTGCATTATTGGAACTTCTACTTTAATTTGCCTGATCATGTTGATTAGTTGTTCATAAAGCTTGTGATACTCTTAGCAACTATCTCTAAATCCATAATTTGAAGGTGTTTCTCAATGTTTTTCAACTGTAAACTATCACTGATAAAGCAATTACTTTAACTATTCTGATTACTCTTGACATTGAAATGTTCTCATCTATCCAATATCTTACAAGTTAAATCAATTTCTCTAGCATACCATACATTTTTGAACCTCAGAAAACAAAACTATCTCCTGATATTTCTACATTGTCAACTGCAAGTTCACCAACCTTGGTGGTCTTAATGTTCAACATTATCCTCAGATTGTTCAAATTCCCTTTATAATTTAATAATGAGTTCTTATGAGTTTTCTTTATCTGTACCTAACAATACAGTGCTATCTATATGTCTCAAATTATTAGAGTTTCGATCTCCAATTTTGTTTCTAGTGGTTGCATCTTCTAATCTTTGCCAGTAGTAATAGTGTATACTGACAAAATCTGGCGTATAAGTTTATTTAATCAGTGATCTCTTCAAAGTATAGGCTGCACTATATTTGGGAAACAGACCCTATTTTGTGCATTGTGAAATAAAGAATAGCCTAATGGTGCTTTCAATTTTTGTGGGGTTTTGAAAAGAACATATTGAATGCAGGAAAAGGAGTCCCTGAAATGCAGCCAGTGCCTGCATTTTATTTCAATGCAGTTTTAAATCACTCCTTCAAATGCAGGAAAGACGTTTTTAAACCACAGCAGTCCCTGAGTGATTAACTTAACCCTAATGTTAACCCCATCCTATATAGATTCAAAGAGGGCCTAAATGAAGTGAAAACCATAGACAGCTTTAATTTTTATAAAAGCTAAAGGAGCATCGTTTGCAAATTCTAACATGAAAATATCCATGCACATACAACACCTAAAACTTAGTATTTGCAAATTTAATTGATAATACAATACACACATGCATGGAAACATTTTGAAGCATGGCCTTAATACAGTTTTATTCCAAGCACCCCTCCAAGGATGTCAGGCAAATTTAACCAGGAACCAAGTACTAAAACACACACAATAACCAACCAAGCAGCCAGTATCCAGCAGTGATACTTAGTAGGACCATGTCTAGACATGTCTGAGTTGCAATTCTAGGCATGCATACAATTTGATCATGTGACAGCTAGTAAAAAGGGGAGGTTGGGGTGGGAGAGGTGTGTTCAGACATGCCTGAGCAGTTACTGAAATTAATTTTTTTAAGTTAATAAATTTTTTTGAGTAGGTACAGTGTGGGTCAAGGGAATTTTTCTTCAGTTCATCTGACCTTCTTCCTGAAAAACCCAACTTCAGTATGGACATTGGTTCCACCTCACTGATACATAAGACAGAAGCAAATAATATATTTAAAAATTACTATATTGAAATTGTAGACCTTTGATTCATTGAAGGCTGAGAAGTTTACATATCATCACTATTAGATACACCATGCCATTCTGCTTGCTTTAGATTACATATGTTTTCTAAACAACATGGAATGCCATGTTGTTTAGAAAAAGATTTTCCTTTCCTTTCCTTTCCTTTTCTTTCCCTCTCCTCACCTAGAACCTACTCAGAAATATAGTATATTGAAGGGGAAGACAATGAAGGTAAAGTTAGAAGCAGAGAAATGCAATCTCTTCTTTATTCTATTGCGTTGTGACATGACTTCATCCTGTCCCACAGACTAGCCTTCCTCAACATCATTTGAACTGTGATGATTCTTAAGTAATTCTGAAAAGAAATCTTCTGCAGCATTATAGTTCCTTTAATTTATTTATAGAATATACTCTGACATATTTATCCTTGCATATGAATACACTGAATTTTGTATAGCAGCTTAAAATATATATTCTTCAAATTGCTTTCTTTGTGTAATATAGTCACATTTATCCTAGTTTGATACTATTTTCTCTAACTGCTGCTCCTTTGTTATCTTCAGATAGCCAGTGACGGTTTTTTCTTTTTTCTAGAAATATTTATTTTCCTGCTTTATGTATTAAATCCTCATTTAACAAAATTATGGATCATTAGAAAAAGGTCAAAATTATAGTTTGGCCTCTCCAAAATAACTGTTACTTCAGATTTCAACCTCATCTTTCAGGACATAACCAACTTAGTAGTATAAAGAAATTTCTACAATTCACTCCAAATTGTTGATGGATTGATATCATTCTTTACAAAGTGATAAATGGCATCCTGAGTTTTGAAAGTCCACAAGCATCAATGAATTAAGTGCATTCTTCCTTAGATACTAGATTTACATAATACCGGCATCACCATGACAACTGCATATTTGAGTTAAAATAAAAGAGAATGGTCATATCTCCAGGCTATAAAAAGATCTGAAGTAGAAAGTTACTTTATAGACTTTCGGTAAGAAATTGGCAACTCCCATATAGGCAAACTATTTAAAAAAGAACTTTTTCTTTCTATCCATTAAAGGAAAAGGCCTGCAGCTAAACTGTCTGCTGTGATCCAGATCTTACAATCTAAGCAAGGTCTCTGACAAAAGATGCAAGCAGTCAGTCATTTAATGGCAACTCTGGTAGTTAAATCCTGTTTCCAATATATGCTGAGGGCTCCTAATGAACAAATGGTTTGTCGATTTCATTGTTTGAAGAAAGCAAGAGGACACAAGCAACACTTGCCTTTTTGCTCTCTTTCTATTTGCTATGTTCCCTGCTCCTTTTTAATGCCAACCACAGGACATTTTGCTGCCTGAAGGCAAAGCCAAAGCAGTGCTCCTGAACCTAAGTTCTTTGTACCATTTCAGACACGAGTTTCTGCCTCCATTGATCTTCCCTGGCAATTTGCTGCCAGAATACAATCACTTCACCTTGCTGCACGGCAGGACTGAGCCTTTTCCCCTTGCTGAAAATTCAGGGCATTGATTAATTTATCTAGAGTAGTCTTGCTCTTCATTTTAATTTAGAGCTACACTTTGCAGAGATGCAATGACTGTCTGATTCAGTATCTAGTAAGCACCATGTGTGAGCACACTTTTTGACCATAAATTAACATGAGCAGTTGTGGAGGGGCTGGGAAAGGGACAGAAGAAAGATGGATAGACATAACCAAGATATTAATGGCTTGTCCATTGTCAATTTATCTCAAAAAGAGCAAGATACATTTCAAATTATTCAATGGGATTCTCCACTTTAATGAACTCACTGTTAATAAGGATGAGGAATTGAGGAATTCCTTTTCCAATTTCCAAGTTTTCTTTCAATTATAATGTATTTATTATTAAACTTGCCTGATGCCTAATGACTCTGGGTGGCTCACAAATGAAAACATAAACAACAATCAAAACAAAAATAAGAAATAAAAGATGGCAGACCAGATGGAATGACACAAGAGGTCTCACTCACTTTTTCTTTTCAAAGGTGTGGATGAAGAACCAAGTCTACATAACTCTTCTTAACAACAGCAGACCTAAAGATCTAAATGAGAACCTCATTCCAGAAGACAATCACTGCAACAGTGAAACTATTTTACAGTCCCAATAGTTGGCATAGTTTACGCAAAGGAAAATGGAGTGAACTTTCCCAGAGTGAGAGGTTGTGGAGCTACGAAGATGGGAGACAGGCAAAAGGTGGAAGAGAGGCAATCTCTGAAATAATCAGAGTCTATGACATGTAGGATTTTATAGGTAACAATCATAATCTTGAATCTGTATTTACTCCCCCAATTAAGCTTGAAGATAAAGGCTCAAAAGCATATATTTGTTCCTATGAACTCACTTTTTCCTCTTTCCTTCAGAATCCCCAAGACTTTCTTCTTTTTTTAACCACTTTCCTCTCAACATATATTTATACATTATAATTTTGTATAAGTTATACTAATTTACATTATAAATTATATATTATAAATATATTTATTTATTTCAGGATCCCCTCCAAATTGTCCTCTTTCTCTTTGTCTCATTCCATATTTTGCACATGTACAGTATACAGAACTCTCTTCCTTCATCTTTTAATCTTACTGTCTAAAATCTTTCATATTCACCCAGACTTCCCCCCAGTGCTTTTTCTGTAAAAAAAAAAAAAAAAAAAAGGTGCCGGAACTCACATATGTCATACAACCCGCCTTGCCTACCCTACAAGGTTCCATCCAAAAAAAGATGCCAGAACTCTGTTCTGGGCGTTCTATGACAAAAAAAGCCCTTTCTTTGGGGCAATAGTTTGGTAATTCTTTTTGTCATCTCCTTTCCTTTAGATAGCATAAAATGTGAAATTATTTTGATAGTAGGATTTCTTGATTACATGCATAGTAGCATAATGACAAAGGATTTAGTCTTTCCTTCCTACCCCTCCACCCTTTGTGAGTTAAGATTAACAACATTAACAGAATAACATTTACTTTAAAAAATATAAAATAGATAACTAATAAAATGCACTCATTTAATGCAGGAGAAAATATCAGAATTGTCCAGGTCATCATACTATATCAGCTTATAAATTAGTTAAAGAAGAAAACATCCAAAAGAAAATTAGCAATGTTCCAGGCAAAGTAGAATGTGGCTACATTTAAGGAATCTCTGCCCAAAGTCTTCGGTAAGATTGGGGAAAATTTAAACCAAGACTGAAAGTAAACACCCAACTTTATACAGAGAGGGATAAAGAAACTGAAATCTAGCAGAACACAGAAAGCCAAAATTAAAAATTTTATGGAAGTTCCAAGCTATATATATGTATCTATTTCTGCAAAAATAGATATATGCTTGCTTCAGTTTATATGGGACCACTCCTGCTTCTTGGAGATTCACAATGTTGGGAATGATGAAGCCCCATTTTTTACCTTCATTGAGTTTTCCCTACTCCCCCTTAACAAAGATATTATTTTCCATAATCAGAAGAGAGGTGTATTTGCACAATGTAGGTCTAGACCCATCACTCATTCATAGAAATGTAGACTATGAGTCTTAAGTCTGCAGATGGTATGGAGGCCACATTCATAACAGCAGCTAACTGCATTTCAAAGCAAAGAGCTCGTTTCTAGGTGACAGCCATTGTTTACTTTCTTAGAAAATAGATAGTTCCAACAGAATTTGTCAAAAAAAAGATAACAGATGGCAAGAAGCCAATACATAAATTGGAAATGCTGTGACCACTGTAATTTTGTTTTGTTTTTGTTTTAAAAAAAATCCTAAGATGTCAGCAAGGTTAGGGGTGGGCTAAAGACATTCGACACATTGCACTAAATTTGAAATGACATTTGAAAAGCTAGTGGATTCTATAAATAAGCTGCATGTTGGCATCTCTCATATGGCAATTACTTTTTGTTTTTATCAGTGCAAGTATGCATTTTTGGCATGAAATTTTTTGAGCATTTCAAATGTTGAAAAAGATCCTTTTAAAAAAAAAGGTTTTAAAATGATATGTTGCAGCTGTCATCCCTCAATTTAAATAGGGGTTCTGTGAACTTAATGACTGTTTTAATTACTTTTAAGTTTTGTTTCATGGTCATATTATATTATGTGCTCCAAAGAATGAAAATACACAAAAAATTAAAGAAAATTTAGGAAATAAAATTAAAGAACTTTTGAGTAGATATGCAGCCTTACTGGCCCAGTTTAGCATTTTATTAAGCTCTTATGTCTTATATAATTCTGTCTATGAAGAATTTGATATTTGTTCAAATATTGAATACTTACTAAATGTATAAAGCCATTAATGTGATGGGGAAACACCTATTACCAACCTATTGGCCTATCAGTTGAAACATATAGCAAATAATACTATTTTACCATTAAGAATGTTAAATATACAATTGAATATACAATAATTTTCACTTAATTTAATAAATAAAAAATTTAATTAAAATTGATTATGCAACTTGTATGTTATCTCCATCACTGGTGTAATTCTAGGAAAGGTACACATTATGACTTCACTGGTTTTAAGAAATCAGATTTTTCAATAAATACATATACTTGACTTTATAATAAAGCTACCAAAAAACCCAACAAATTTTTTATACAATAGAGTTCTCTGAAGTTTATGCATGATCAAGCTGTTGAACCTGCAACATCTGCTTTGTTCTTTGCTCATAAATCAATAAAGTAAAAAAAAAACTTACCATATCATTTCAGGAAATAATAAATACTCTGAAACCTATGAAAAAAGGAAGTGTTCCTGATCCTAAATATTTTTTAATTGGATGCATAAGACATAGACTGACTTTTATGCCTCATTATTATTGGAGGCGTATAATTATGCTTTCAAAATAAGTTTTTCCAATTACACTTAATGAAACTTATATAGGTTTACGGCTATGATTGTGCATCTTATCCAATGACTGCTTTGTTAATTGTCAATGCTAGAATTCTGACAGTAACCTTGCATAGAACTGGCAGGTAATATTATTTTTGATTATTCCTCCAACTCAGTTTGGTTTTACAAAAGGTCACCAGGCCTCAGACAAAATTAGATCATTAGTTGACATTTCAGTTATATGTTCTGCAAAACGGAAATTGGTAGTGGTAATTTCTAGTTGAAAAAAGTGTGTATCTGTGTACTTTTGTACACAGATGAGATAATCTTGTTGGCTAAGAGCCCACATAATGTGCAGTATCAGTCTGAAAATTAATGCATCGAAGGTAATAATAGCTGTGTTTAACATGGAAAATGGATGTAGCAATTTCAAGTTATAAATAAATGTTGAAAAAGAGAGCAAGTAGATGAATTTGTGTACTTTGGTAGAAGGTTTACAAAAGGAGATAAAATGGAGAAATTTTAAGAAAGTTTAAGTTCTTAAACTTAATATGCAATTTGTTGCAAGGAATAAATGTTTTGGGTTTTTTAAAAAAAGCAGTGGCTATATATTTTATTCTTTTCACTTTGTTACACAGAATGTTTGTTTTATTCTATAAGAATTGGGCATATGAAGAGAAACATAAAAATAAATTAAGTGAAAATGGTATTCCTTTCTATGTTTATGTGGAAAAACAAGTAGCAATATGATAAAGAATACTAAGTTGATGTGGTTTGCCCAAGAAAGTGAGTGGCTAGTATCCAAGAGTATATTGGAATAGTTTGGTCACTCAAAAAGAAACTGAACGTGGGTTGAATACAGAAACAAATATATATAAAAAATGTGAATAGGTTAAGGGGAAGGGGAAGTAAGAAAGTAATGGTGGGATGGAGGTGATGACATCTTCAGAAAGAGATGAGAAGTTTTTTTGAACAAAAAACAGTGTTTGGCCCAGTATATGAACATAATAAAAACAAAGATGATTTGTAAGTATAGAAAGGAGAGACGTAATAAATATTGATGTTATAATCAGATTCAACTATATTTCTTTTCTACTAAGCCTTTAATTTCTTTCACTTGCTATTTTTTACTCCCTTTCTGCCCTTTGCGTAATGTTGCTTACTCCAAAAGCAAGTAGTAAGATAAATACGTAGGTAAGTGACAAAAACAATGATTTAGCATTATATGAAGAATTCTTGATTTACAAAGTGTGTGTTGATGTTATTCTTGTGTTGGAACAGTTATGCTATCTTGGATTTATAATCATGGGTTGCTTATATGCTCATTTTATACTGGAAAACTGACTCTTTTTGATATAATGGGAAGACTGATCAATATTATTTGATATTGTCAAGGTTTATAAAGTGGGCTGATTTCATGTAGAATTTTATATGTTCTTCTGATTGTTTTGATTTTTTCTTTTCTCTACATGGTAAAGCAGTAAAATTATATTTTAAAAAATGGTAGGAATAATTAAGTACTAACTGAAGGCACAATTAATGATTGCAATTGGAGGCAGTTTTATCAAGTGATATACATGCAAACATATAGACTGAGATGATGCAGATAATGGTAACAGAATCAAAATGGTAGGCGCAGCAGATGTAATTGAAGCCCCATTACTTGTTATTTTTTGTTATACATTTTGTTATACATTTACAGTATATATAATACACATTAAAAAGAGCCAGGCCTTCAAGCACCTGATCATATTTACCATGTTGACCTCCTTGCAGATGTTCCTATACAATTAGTCCTTGCTTAGCATGTCTAGTTGGGACTGGCAACTCTGATTCTAACAAAATATCATATGATTAACCCACCTAGCAACAGTAGTTCTGGCAGTCCCAGCTGAACTTGTTAAGTGAATCATCTGCAATCTTTAAAAGCAACTTATCACATGACACCCATGTGTGACCTCCTTCCAACTTCCCCACTGATTTTGTTTGTTGTAAGCCAGCTGAGAAGTGACAATGACATGACTACAGGAGGCTGCAACCATTGTAAGTGGGAGACAGTTGCTAAGTGCCCAAATCACAATCATGTGACCATGATGATGCTGTGATCATCATAAGTGTGAGGACCAGTCATAAGTTACTTTGTTCAGCACTGCTGTAATTTTGAACAATCACTAAATGAATGGCCATTAAGCGAGAACTGCCTATAACACTTGGTGTTACTAGTCAGGTAAGGTCATAGTTAATCATTTGAACTCTATCACTTTTTAAATACTTTGTTGTTTAAAAAGTTACATATCATACTTTTATCTCCATTCCATTTTTTTTCTTCACATTTATTTCAATAAGATCAATGACAATATGAATCACATGGCACTGAATATATCAGAATTACAAAAATCAAAATGCCAAGTGTTTCCTGAACTTTCTGTCTGGCAATTCCATTCATGACTTCATAACAGTTTAGGAATATCTATCTTGTAACTAGATTAAATTAATTTAAGTTTAAGTCTGGAGAAAAAAAATCCAGTGAAGCTAAAAACCAACCAACAATTTACCATTACAATGGAGCTTAAATCTTATTAAAATATGTTTACCATACCTAGGAGGAGAGCTTGATGAATTAGCCAAGTAACCCTATAGTTTGTCCTCCAGACTTCAAGCTTAGGCAGTGACAGCAGTGATTGAATTTGAAGTGTGGGACAAGTCATTTCAGATTTTGATTGCACTAAGCAGGGATTGTGATGGAAAACAGCAACTGTTCCTTGAGGAGAAATTCAAAAAGATCACCTCAACTCTGCAATAGTGCTTAAAAGAAATTTTATTAGAATCCAAGGGAGGAAATTATTTAAAACAAAGAAACAAAAACACCAGCAATATTTATATAATTGCTTCAGACTCTGGCTGTGAGATAGTTAATTTGTCAGCTGCAGAGATGGAAATACTTAGTTCCTCACATTTATTTGGATAGATGAGAGCATCACGGACCTATTTACATATGGTATGTATTTCTATACATTGAAATGTGTATATCTATGCATACACACACACACACATACACACACATATATATATATATATATAAAACACATACATATATATGTGTAAAAGTGTACTAAATAAATTATATAATTTTAATAGTGATATAAAAATTATAGAATGTATAATATGTAATATATAGTATGTATGTACATATTTTCCAATAGTACACAGGTAGTCCTCAAGTTACAAATGTAATGGAGCCTGCCAATTCCATTCCTAACTGGAGTAAATGGTGTACCTTGAATGCCATCACTCCCTGCTTTCACCCATGCATTCGCTAATCGAATGTGCAGGTTGTTAAGCACACATGAGGTATCTCAGGGTGGGGAAGGCCATGAGAGACCTAGTAATGGAACAGGCCACCTGCTTCAGACTACCCAAGACCTCTCCTGACCCACTGAGATACCTTATTCTCCCCACAATTGCTTTTGCCAATGAAAACAGAGGCTGGGAGCAACACATGCCTCAAGCCGGGGCTCCATTTTCATTGGCAAAGGCTTTTCCTCAATTCCTTTGCTGCTGAAAATGGAGGCCGGCAGCGACACGTGCATCAATCCGGAGCTCCATTCTCGGCAACACAGGCTTTTTGCAAAGATGGCAAAAGGCTTTGCAAATAGAGGGAAGGCTTCAATATTTCAGGCCATCCCTCCATTTGCAAAGCCTTTTGCCACAGATCTCGTCCAGGCCTCCATTTGCAGAGAACGGAGACCTAAGTGCTGTGAGATCACATGAGATCAGTAGTGTGAGATCTCACACTACTGACCTCTCATGATCTTGTGGTACTTTAGGCCTCCATTCTCTGTGAATGCACCAAAGGCCTGAAGCAGCAAAACTGGCCAAGAAATGAAGGCTCTCAAGATCTTCGCAAGGTGAGTATCCATAGGCATAATGCCCATGGAGACCCAGTGGTGGGAGGAGGGGAGGGAATAGGCAGGGCGAATGTTGCAGTGCCTCTGTGGTCATTTGTAAGGGTGAACGACTGTGGTGGTGCCGCAACATTTGTAATTTCAGGACTTGTTCGTAAACACTAGGGGGCTCTTATCACATAACTTCAAGCGTTCGCTAAGGGAACATTCGTAACTCAGGGATTATTTGTATATAGCTATTAACATTTTCCCAAGAAATCTTTTTCTTTTCTGTAATACAAATTTCCTTTTCCTTTGTCAGGTAACTTTCACTTGTATAATTATTTTTATATGTCACTACCTTTTTAACATTTTAACATTTTTAACATAGGCATCTGAACACACACACAAACACATATACACATATACATACATATAGTGCATGTGTGTATTTCTCTGTCTCTGTGTATCTGCATGTATATATGTGTATATACTATATTTTTTAATCAGAGGAAAACTAATAACTAGTATTCTCATTTCAATACTTCTGTCCCTTATAGCAGACCTCACAAATTATTTTCTTTGGAAATCTGGTGGATTTCTTTCGTGGCCATCCTAAAAAGGATTTACTATAGAAACAACTTTCTCAGGGCAATGAAAGAGCAATGACTTGACATTTTGTCTTATGTTCCTTGATTATTAATTAATTGGATATTTAAATGAAGAT
Organism: Protobothrops mucrosquamatus; assembly: GCF_001527695.2. Classification (NCBI taxonomy): domain Eukaryota; kingdom Metazoa; phylum Chordata; class Lepidosauria; order Squamata; family Viperidae; genus Protobothrops; species Protobothrops mucrosquamatus. Next base: position 951,254 of record NW_015386516.1, on the reverse strand, counting down.
ATCCAATTAATTAATCATCAAGAAATATAAGACAAAATATCAAGTCATTGTCTTTCAAAAAGAGATTTTTCAATTGTGCTTGAGTTTTGTGAAATTTACGTATGAGACAACAGCATCAATTTGCTTGGTTCTGGAAATAGCTTAAAGTTTGATTTTCCTACATGGAAGTAAATACCTCTGACTTCAATGGGGCCAGTTTTAAGAAAAGAAACATGGATCTGGAGGCTTGCGATATGACTGAAGCAAACATTTTTATTTACTGGATGGCTCAAATAATTTCAGAAAGACTTTCATCCGTATCTTCTGGCCAGGCTCACCAAGCAGATTTGAACTTGCAGATAGAGGAAAGGTTCACTGTCGGTTAGTTGACTGCCACATAATCCTGTGAATGTTGGCAGAGCTTGTCAAGTCTAGTCTCTTAGTCTAAGGAGAGAAGTGATTGTAAAGATAACTGGAAATAAACACCAAGCAGCTTACCAAGTGGCATTTCTCAAGAGCTCAATGACAATGACGGAATGCCCTCAGCTACATTTTATCACCTCTTTGATTATTTCCTAAATGTGATCTGCTGCATCTTGAGATGTTTGTTCAGAACATACTTAGGCTGCAGCAGAACTAGAATGTGCTTTATGATATCTCTCAGTATGATGTGTTATTGCAACATTAACAACAACAACCCAAGAAAGATGACTGCATTGATACCTCTAAAGTTAAAGCTTGAAAACATCTCACACATCTTTGTATAACAAAATTCAGACAGTTGATTTTTTTTCCCCTTTAGAAGGGAAGATTTGATAGGAAGCTAAGTATGGAGAAGAGTGAGGCTAAAACTTTCTCTGCTAACTTTTTTCTTATTGCAAATTCCTCTAATGTATTGCCATACAAGTTTCCATATTTAGAAATTGAGGTGGAGGAAGGAGAGCAGTTGGGAAGATATTTGGTCATACATATTTCATAGCAAGCATGAATTTCACCACATTTTTGCCATCTCATCCCATAGGTGGCCAAGTGGGATGATCATGATTTCAAAGTTAATTTCAAACTTAATTCTAAAGTTGTGGTGAATTTCAAAGGTGGGAGGATAAACTACGATCACCAGCTATGATTGGATTGATCCTTTTGATAGTTGTCTAATTTTCACTCCAGAATTTCAGCGATAAACCCATTGGCATAAAACAATATGCACATGTATAAAATTAATCCCAAGATATTGGAGAAAAGGGTATACAAGATGGCTGCACAAGAACAGAGACCTAGGATCACACGTGTTTGCTCCATTCAGAGGGTCCTTGTAAAGAGACAGTAAAATGGCAATCTCCAGCAAGTTCTATTGCTCTATGAGCTGGGAAGAATCATTTTATGTAAGGCACAGTTCAGCGCTTTCAAAGAGACACTGGGTTCATCTACTTCCTGTCATGTGTCTGATTAACGAAACACTTAAAAGGACTTTCAGGCATATTTTCTCCTAAAAGCATTTATTAAGGTTACAGAGACGTCAGTACAGCATGGTGGAAATGCTTAGGTCTGGCTTCTTTTCCGTTACACATATACATTCTAAGCATTCCCCCCCCCCTTATTTTGGGGTCATGGTTCACATCTTCCAATCAACTTGGAAGATGTGATTTACTTCCAGTTTCTTTTTCCCGGGCTATCCTTATTCTCCTCCCTTTTTCCCTGTTGCCTGATTTAACTATAAAAATACCAGACAGTTCTGCATATTGTCAAAGCAAGAATATACAGTATTTGCAGTGTTGACACTTCCTTTCTAAACCACATTAGGAAATAGCTTTGATTTATCTTTAGGGTATTAATAACCCTTAGAAGGGCAAGTTCTACTACATGGAGTGAGTTTCCTTCTAACCTTGTTGAAAGTAGTTTTCATGCAAGTTTATTTAAAAAAAAATAAAACAGCAAAAGAGGGATCAGAATGTTTGTTTTGGAAACTTAATGGTCAGATCTTCTTGAAACAATACTTTCTGTGATTATATATATATATAATTTCAAAATCTTTAGATAGATAGATAGATAGATAGATAGATATATAGATAGATAGATAGATAGATAGATAGATAGATAGATAGATAGATAGATAGATAGATAGATAGATAGATAGATAGATAGATAGATAGATAGATAGATGATATAGATATATATAGGTAGATATATAGATATAGATATAGATATACAGATAGATAGATAGATGATAGATATACAGATAGATAGACAGACAGACAGACAGACAGACAGACAGACAGACAGACAGACAGATGATAGATAGATAGATAGATAGATAGATAGATAGATAGATAGATAGATAGATAGATAGATAGATAGATAGATAGATAGATAGATAGATATAGATTTTGAAATTACCTGTAATAAATTCCCCCCCATCCATGGTTTGGAAAATAAACACTAGAGCCGGCTTTGAAGAGAGAATGAAAGATTACAATTAAAGGAACGAAAGATTACAATTAAAGGAGAAGTGACCTGTTAATACAATATTATTTGACTATACAAGAAATTAAGGATATTTGGAAATAATATATTGCAAATTTACTCTTAGGATTGTCAGCCACTATAGAAACGGATTTAACAAAGGCTACAGAAGATGAACACATTTTATTTGATAAAATAAAGACACAGACTTATCTGAATGTGGATTCAAAAATGAATGTTAAAATGCCAGACTGAGAATGATGTGGCAAAAGAAGCCAAATAAAACTGGCTGATCTGCTAAGTTATTGAAGTTTTTATGCTTATCTGGAGGGAGGAGAGAACTACTGTATACTGCACAGAGCAGCCAAACAAATCCAGTAGTCCCTACATTGAAAAAAGCTCCATTTTACCTCCTCCTCCTCCTCCTTTCTTCTCCTTTTTTTTCTTTATTTTGCAATTTTTTCTTAGCTTGTATTAGTCTTTTATCTTTGTATTTGGAAACTTTAATAAAGTTTTTAATAAAAAAAGAATGACCTTCCTGACCTAACCCTTCCTTCTTTTATTGGATGATTATCAAATAGTTGCTGGACTGTAGAGTCTCTCTATGTGTTGGGGAAAAGGTCACAGAAGAGTTCTACTGTATGCTATTTCCAGGCATAATTACAGCCCATGATTATAAAGCAGGGACATTTTTCAGATAGTGGAGGAAATGGCCAGTGGAACGTTCAGTGCAACAAAAGATTGTGCTCCATTTATCTATTTCTAGCTTTCTTGCTTTAAGTGGTGGGATACAATGGAAAGAAAATTAAGGCAAATTAGATAGCATCCTGTATGAACCATTTGTGTGATGGGCTTCTTGGCATTTTCTAAATGTTTTGCAGGTTGTAACAACCTGAAGCAAATTGACAGCTGCTTCAACCAAATGGATTTCTAGAATAAATGCAAATATAAATTTCATTCATATTATTCAAATTACCTTCTAACTGTCCTGCTCCTAAGAGTTATTGTCCTGTCTCTTTTGGATCCCCCATCTTGAGATACAGAATAGTTATTGGGATAGGAACAGAGAGACACAGATCTTAGTCCACCCATAGACATAGAAGCTCACTGTGTGACTTGTCATCCTTTATAAGTCTAATCTATCTCACAGGATTTTTGTGCTAAGGAAAAATATTTATAGGGAGAAATATGTATGCCATCTCAAAATCCTTTTAATAAAGAGCAGAATATAAAGCATTTACATTTAATAAATAAATGTATCACAAATTTGTGGCACCACAAATTATTTCAATCCTTTATGTGTTTTTTCTCAGAATTGTGTCCTAAACTGACTTTTACATATATATTTGCTCTGTAAGTCGAACTTTTTAAAAAAATTGCAACAAATTGTTTAGCAAATGACAAGTTGCTAATACTCTGCTTTTTTGCTTGATAATATTTTCCTTCGTTTGTCAAGGGAAATATGTTCATGCTTATATTAACCTTATTTCCACTCCTTTTTCAGAATTGTTGCTTTGATATTTATTTACATAGATTTGGTTTATTCTGCTTAGATAATTGTGTCTCTCCAGTTACAGAGTTGGCCAGTTTCAGTTCCTCATTTCCCAAGCTTACATCTATTCCATCCCATTTGTTTTATTAGTTTCCATTAAATCCACAAAACAAAAAAACCCTCTGTCTGAACATTTATATGCATTTCGGTGTACATTTCTTCTAATGCATGCACTTGGTTGTGACATTTTGCATGATCCTGTGCAATATAATATACTCCTGTAAATCATTTGCATTACTCCCTCAGTGTTGAAATATAATTGCATTGTGACGTGTGTGCATTTAACTGTTCCAATTTCTTTTCCATCGGTAAAGGGGGGCTAAATCAGAAAGATGCCAAATTCTTTGAAATTCTCAATAACATTTATGTGTAATGATATGCAGGAATCGCCTTGGGAGACAGGAGGAAGAGCTTCAGTCTGGACAATTGTCATGTAAAAGGTATCTGGTAGGAAGTGTTTCAGAAGGGACCAGACCTAGTTTTCCAGAAAGTGAAAGTAAAGGAGGAGAGAAATACTTTCTTTTTTTAAAATAAAATAAAATAATAGTAATAAATTTCATTAAAAAAAATTTACAAAGATTATTTTTTTAAAAAAACTACAGAATTGCAGAAGAAACAAAAAAGAAATAAATTATTGTAAAAGTGTAAAAGTAAAAATGAAGGATAACAGAAAAGACAGAAAAATATATTTAAAAAGTGACTTTCAATCTTTTGGGGGGCAGTCACAAACAGCGGTTGCCATCACCACATTCCCATGCTGCATATCGTAATAATAATAATAATAATAATAATAATAATAATAATAATAATAATAATAATAATAATAATAATAATAATAATAATAATAATAATAATAATAATAATAATAATAATAAGATTGTACAGACTGACTACAAGCAGCGGCACGACAAAGTAGCAACAATGATGCATTGGAAGATCTGCAAGAAATATCATTTGCCTGTAAGCAAAAACTGGTGGGATCATAAAATAGAGAAAGTCATAGAAAATGATAAAATTAAACTGCTCTGGGACTTCAGAATTCAAACAGACAAGCACCTGCAACATAACACCCCAGACTTAACAATTGTCGATAAGAAAGACAAAAAAGTCTGGATAGTGGACGT
>NW_015386516.1:937516-946129 GCF_001527695.2 Protobothrops mucrosquamatus | reverse complement strand
ATAATAATAATAATAATAATAATAATAATAATAATAATAATAAAGTTGGAAGGGACCTTGGAGGTCATTGAGTCCAACCCCCTGCTCAGGCAGGAACCCTACACCATTTCAGACAAATGGCTGTCCAGTCTCTTCTTAAAAACTTCCAGTGTTGGAGCATTCACTGCTTCTGGAGGCAGGTTGTTCCATTGGTTAATTGAAACAACCTGCCTCCAGAAGACAAAGCTTTTTAATCAGTACATCACGAGATCTAGGGCCCGGATGCAGGCGTCGGTTTATTTATAACTGCTTTTCCCATTGATTGACTTTGTGCCCTGAGGATGTAACCTTACAATAAAGACTGTATTAGAGTTTATGCTTCTTGCCTGGACTACTTTGAAGGGCTAAGCAAATCTGAAAGCATTTCTTCCCTCTTTACTTTTCTCTCCACAACATTAGGGAAGGTCTGAAGTGTACCCCCCCCTCCTACTGTGGACTGAAGTATCTTTTTCATGATGGTTGTCATGTCTGTGGTTGTTCTTCCTATCCCTCAAGGTCATTCCCATATATCATTACAATATGGCATATGTCAATATTCATAGACGTTCACATGCATCATTTACTTAAAATCCCTAAAGTAGGAGAGAAAGAAATTAATATTGAAAGAGAAAGCAGCATGGTATAGTGGTAAAAGATTTTGGAGATCCGGGTTACCTCAACCACAGAAACTTAGTGACTTTGTTGGTCTCTCTCTCACCACAATCTTTTTCATGAAGTTATTGTTGTAAAGATAGAATGAAGACAATCTCTATATAAACTCCCTTAAGAATCTGAGGAATAAGCAGAGTATAAATATATCAGTTAAATAAAAGCAAAATTTAAAAGCCTATATCTAGTGAGTTCATGCATGTTCAAGATTTAAACTTAGGACATTTTGACTTACAAATCTTTTCCCTTCTAATGTAAAGGTTTTTGAATTGCAGGAGTACATAATATAACTACTACTGTAGGAGATGACTAGGCTGAGCCTGAGGGAGGGGTCAAACATGTCATCACTCATGAATCCCTTCATACCCACAAGAGACTTAAGAGATCTAAGTCAGGCCCACCTTGAATTCCTTCTACTCTTCTCTCCTGCTAATTTTCCTTGGCCACTAGTAGCTCAGAGTCTTGTTGAGAGCTTAAGCTTGCAATAAATCTTTATATCCATTTGAACTGTCTGGATGTCCTGATTTTTCTAGTGCTTGACAACTACACACTATAGTTGTCAAGTACATTTTCATGCTCTTTTTTTCCATACATAAGGACTCCTTTCTCTTCTCTTTCCCATGTCTTCAGATAAGAACACTTACTTGAAAGACTGGGAAAAAATAATATTTCCTCCAAGAGGAAGATTAATTTTATGAATTTAAGAACTCTTAGCTGAGCAGACCTGAATGGTTATATATTCCCAGCACCAAAGTTTAATTACAATTAGATTGAGGAAATAGATGACTTTTCTGGTTTAAGAACACATTTGCTGGTGCAGAAGGTATTTTCACAACAAGGGACGCCTCTGGAGCATGGCATAGAAGCAACATATCACCTACCCATTAATTGGGTATTTCCAGATGGAACTTCTGTTACTCATAAAGGAAACAATTTTGACGTGATATGGAAAGCTCCAAACTGTGCAAAATTAACTGTTTGGGAATGGGCTATTCCAGTGAATGCAGCAATTTTCCTTTTTTTTTTGGGTGGATTGTGTTCATAGGGTTATTCAACTGTTTTCTGAAAGCAAATCTTCTCAAACAGAAAATGGTTCAGATGTGATGTAGCTTTTAAATGCCTGAAATATCACATCCAAAGCATTGTGAATTACTTTCTGTCAAGCACAGGAAATCAGGAGTCCAGACAGTTCAAATGCATATAGGTTTATTGTATGCTAACGCTCTCTACAAGCATCTGAACTACTAAACAAATTGGTAGTGGATAAGAGTCCACAGAATTCAAGTTGGACTGGACTCGATTCTCTTGTGGGTGTGAAGGGACTCAAGATTGATGATGCATTTAACCCCTCCCTCGGGCTCAGCCTGGTCATCTCCTACACTACCTGTTTTAGAATATTTATATCTGGAAAACCATCTAACCACTCATGGAATTGCAGAATCAGTGAGCCCCAAAAGCAAAGGGTTCAATCTTCAGAGGAATCAGCTTTGTACATGACAAAATAGCAAAATGATCCCCTACAGAACAAATTTTGAAATCCCATATAGGGAAGAATCAAAGTACATTATATACAAAGAGAAAACCCATGGGATGTGCTGCTTATCTTCTTCACAACAGTTCCTTATGCTGCAGCATAACCAGTTCCAGATTGCTTATAATGACAGCTCTATATTTGCCTTTATTTATTACTTTTTCTGCTTGGGAAACCTTAATCATCAGAATGAATTTTCATATTGCCGTATTATCTGTTTGACATTTTTCATCCCAATAGTTCCACTGCTTGCAACCTTTTTTTTTCTTTTTTAAAAAATAAGATTTCATGGAATCTCAGCTCACTTTTCTCAGATGGATAAGTTTGTGCGAACTTTGCTAGTTGATTAAGTTATGCATGAGAAAGTGGGGAAATGTAAGACAATTGTATATTCAAATGGCTGCTAATTACACCCTCCTGACATAGTTATTAGATGAAGAACACACTTAGAATAAAACCGCTGCACCATCTAATTGAACTCAGAAATATTTCTGACATTTTAATGAACACACCAATTAGTTTTATTTTACAAGTCTTTCAAATGAATCACAAAGGATTAGAAAATGACATTCAAGGTCTATGTGGTAATTAAGTTGTATTAATGCAGGAAGGTGAAAGAAAAGATGTTTGATGCTTACTTTGTTTGTTTATTTATACTCTGCCCCATCCCAAAGACTAAGGTAGCTATTAGGCATTTAATCATTGTCTGGGTCTGTCTTTTATGTTAAGGCAGGTCATATAGTTCAACCTAAGGGAGAAACAAAACTAGTGCAAATGCAACAAGCAGAAAGAGATATAATCAATTGTAACTGTCTCTTATTGCCTGGAGTTCTTCATTCAGACCCAAAACTATTTCAGGGAGTTAATGGACAAGTTTTCAGGGAACATGACATTTAGGTACAGAATTATCAGCCCTAAGCCCTGCATAAGTTTTTTTAAAAAATAAATATATGTTGTCTATAGGCAAAAAATGTCAAATACCTTTTTTCAATGGCACTAATCCCAGTCTTAGATAAAAGCTTGCAGGATTGGCCCACCATAAAGTTCAATACGTTTATATGTAGTGATGGGGGAAAGGGGCACATTTTAAAATGTTGCAAGACTTGAAAGATGTGGATAGATATATTATAGTTTTTTACTGACTATTGTACGCTGCCCAGAGTTACTTCCTGTGAGTGGGTGACTGTATTGATTTGATTCATATGCATTTATGGGTTTATTTCTGTACTGTATTGCCTATCTCCCTCAAAGAGGGACTCTGGATAGTATACAATAAAATGTCAAAATATAGAAGCTGTATTTAAAAATTAAGATGTTAAAATTAAAATTTTTAAATTAAAAGTATTTTTAGAGGCAGGCAAGATTAATTAAACCCCAATAAAAAATAATTTAGAAGATGAAAGTAGGGTTCTCAGGGCACCAACCAGTCCTACAGCTGCATGCTCCTTTGGGCTCCCCTTGCTAGGCAGCAGAGCTATGTTTTAACTCCATTTTGGAAGAACAGGAGAGTGGGGGGGCCTGCCGCACCTTTAAGGGAACATTGTTCCACAGGTTTGGGACCAATGGCAGAGAAGGCTTTCTTCCTGGACCCCACCAGTTGGAATTCTTCAACTGATTGGGTCTGCAGCATACCTTCCTTGCCTGTCCAGGTAAGATGGGCCAGGGTAATCTCATGCAATTAAATAAATAAATAAATATCTCATAAATTTGATCATACTCTTCTAATTTGTAATCTGCTGTCTGATTTGTTTGTTCCTTTGTTGTTATTTCCTGGGTATTTTTTAATTATAGATTTAGATTGGAAATATGCTTATTTAAATCCTCAAAGTTGTTTCGAATTTCATCATGGTTTGAGTCTATTGTCATTTGTATTTGTCCTAACATTACATATATTTCCTCCGGGAAAGTATTTATCTTGCTTTGAAGTATTGCTTCTGGGGGCCCTTGATTTTCCAGGCTAAGTCCTTTAGGAGAAAGTATTGAATGTGGCATCCTGTCATTTTTTAATATGTATGTGATATCCATGTTGTCTCCCCCTTTCAAATAATCTTTCATCAATGTTTTAATTCAAAAGTCAATGTATCAGTCAGTCAAAATTACAGATTCAGTATGTTAAGCCACTTTAAATCCTTCCTGCATATTCTCCTCTAAAAGATTAGCCAAAAAGCCAAGGTTTTTCTTTTCTATAAACAGTTCTTAGGTTTGAGCAACAGTCCAGGTGTTTTGTTTTGTTTTTTCCTTTCAAACACTTTTTAATCTTACAGCTGGCTCTTCCTTTGTTCCCAGCTGTCTTCAAAGGAACAACTTTTTCTTGTTTCTAGGCATTCTGCCAATTTCTGAGTCCTTATTGTTAGTGTTCTATTCTCTGATTCTCCACTAGATATCAGCAGTTATTTCTTTTTTCAGTTTTTCTTTCAATCAAAAAGTTATTTTTGTTATATATTTTTATAATTCCATCAGAATTTTTTTAGGGTATAATCTTGACAGTTTTTTGGTTCCTAGATTTGTCCAGACTGAAATATTTTAAATCAGATTTTAGTATATCTCTTTCCAGAAGAGAAATGGAATGCAACTGAAAGGCAGGTTAGTAAAAAAAACCGCTTGGGGGAGGCGGGTATGGCAACCTTACCCTCCATGGGTATTTATGCAGGTTGCTCATGGACAGGACTGAAGGCCTAGTACTGGGGCGACGGTGCACGTGCCCACAGAGAGGGCTCTGCTTGCCAGCTGTGGCATGCGTGCCATAGGTTCGCCACCATGGCTGGAGAGAGAGAGAGAGAGAGAGAGAGAGAGAGAGAGAGAGAGAGAGAGAGAGAGAGAGAGAGAGAGAGAATACAAGATAAAAGGATAAAACAGCTTTCAGTGTTTACATTTAAATAAGATTTTATTAGATTTGTTTCAACATGTAAAAAGAGAATATATCACCAATATCCGTGACGGAGTCAAAATCAATAAGATGATGGACACAAAATCATTATAAAAGCCCCCCACTTTTGAATATCTGTGTAACATCGATGTGCATAGCAAAAATGTAGTGCTTTTATCACAATATTTCATCTTCTGATTTATTTTGACCCTTACAGCAAAACTACTGTATTTGTATACTGACTTTAAAACTCTGAAAACTTTGTAACACAACAGTGTATTTAAATTCAATTTTTATAATTTATAAAGTAAGTTAAAAACTGTCATGGGACAATGGAAGAAAAAATATAAGCTATGATGTTTAGATGCTAATTTAAATGCCAAGAGATAAATTTTCATAATGTGTGGTGCTTTGCATGCAATTCAGAAATCTTTCAGAATACCTAGGAGCATGAAAGCAATCATATCTTTTTTCAAAGTTACATGAACTTCTTCAAGATTAAATCCAAGGCACTACACAATTTCTGCTAAATTTGTATAAGCATCATTTTTTAAAAATCAGGTATGGGAAATGTAAGAATATGATGGGTCATATTCTTATTTAAGCAAACTCTAACATTCTATGGGGAGAGGTAGACTACAACATGATTTGTACAGTAATAATAGATAACTCTTACTTCCAAGTAATTGGAGGTGTGTAAACACCCGGAGTAGATTACTTGAAGCCATTTAATGAATGTAGGTACTAGCCTATTATTGGCAATTTATGTTTGACTGCAAAATCTCCTTTATGCTTAGGGTTGATAAGATATTAGATACATTGTAGAATTCTGAGACATATTCTATAATGCAATTTTTTTATAATAAAAACAAATTAGAGCTGCAAAAGCTGAGATATTATTTAGAATGCTTTTAATTTCTCTGATAAAGCTTTATGAGGAATATTATTGTTGCTGTTGTTTTATATGGGGGGGAAATAGACTTTCTTGAAAAAAAGTAGTCTTTGAAGAAAGGTGAAATGATTGAGATGTGATCTCTTTTTTCAGCCATGGATGAAAAGTATAGGGATGCAACCACGTCCTTCTATTTTAAAATTCACTGCTTCCAAACTATTGGCTCATCATGATTTCCAACAGGGAACCTTTTCAGCTGTACTTAGATACAACAGAAATTGATTCTGGTGTTAGCCCCTGGAATGGCCATTTTCACGAGGTAGAAGATGATTTTTTCCTATCTGTAGTTAGTTGTGGAGTGCTTTGCTTCCTAAATCATCACCCATCTGACAGTGCTGACAATTGACATGAACGGGGGAAAGAAAAAGTTAAATTTAGGGACTTATCAGATGGATTCATTCTCTTGGTAGGACTTGTTTTAATGAGAGTTTGCTTGTGCTTGGCCTGGCACAATAGAATTAGGAATGAAAAAAATGCTTAGGGCTGTATCCTAAATTTTCAGCTTCTTTCAGATATAGCCCTGAACTGAAAGAACATGATTCTCAATATTTAATAATATGACAAAAGACCGTACATCACTGGTAAAACAGGAAATACACATCAGCAAGATGGTTGGGCTGATAAATATATTTATCTTCTTAATGAGCATTGTTGAGAGGGTTAGGACGATTAATGAAAACAAAGGTCCCATCAGTAACCTTGAAAACCTAAAAGTCAATATTAGGAGCAATTCTTTACAGAGCAGTATATAATACTTGAAGCTGCAGAAACCCCTTAGGGATATCAGAGACTTGATGAACTGACACATCTGATATGGTGTTATTTAAAGAGGATTTAACATTATGAAAGAAGTGATGGAAGATTAATCAGCTTTTCCCAACCTAGCACCTTTCAAAAATATTGGGACTACTAACAATATGCCAAGTGCAAATTCTGGGAATTGGAGTCCCAGGATATCTCTAGCATGTCAGACTGGAGATATTCTCTCTCCCCCTGTTTTAATGGACACCAAATGTCATGATTATTTCCACAATCACATATTTATATACAGTGAGGACTTGTTCAGAGGCATCTTAGCTGAGTGTTTCTTTGGGGAGAACATGTTGAGAATTCAAGAGTTGAATATAACTGTGAGTTATAATTGATATAATCTGTGCAATTCAGTCCCTTGAACGTTGGTTACCACAATGTGAGGGCAAAGATGTTCATTTTTAGAAAGCAGTTATGCTTTATTTATTTTTTTATTTTCATTTAAATTTTAGGAATAATCTTAGTACATCTATTGAGGAAGAAAGGTGGGTTATATAAACACCTTTAACTGGAAACATAATTTTTTATGTGCTATGTGCCACGATATCATTTGCTCACAAATCCTTGGAAGCTAGGAGTATTGTCAAATCCAGGACAAAACAAGGGAAATTACTTCAATTTGAGGACAATTACAGATATGAAAATAATCCTTCTACTAGCCAAATGTATTGGGACCAAAAAGAGAAAATAGGGACTGATCAGAACAATTTAAAATTAAGTTTAGAAGTGAGGGAGTGGAAACAGTGGACTTTTCAATGAAATTAGATCATCAGGAACACCTGCATAACATCCATTGGGAATGCAAAAAATAGTTCCTATTATTTCCAAAGATACTTCTGCCTAAGCAAAAAAAAAATTACATTCTATGTTTGAGACAATCATCCAGAGACTGCAATATATAATCTTATTCTAGATTAAGATTTTCTGAATGATTGGTTTGTATCATAAGAAAAATATGGTATATATAAACATTTAAGAATTATCCAATTTGCTGTTTCTCTGGACTATATATATATATATCCTAAATTGCATTTTCATTTACATAGGGGAAAGGCAATTACTGACCACACCCCGTCTGATATAATGGAAAGGCACCAGGCTTGAAACTGGGAAACCATGAGTTTGAGTCCCTGTCAGGCCTGCCCCAGCTAAGTCCTTAGGAAACAAAGACAATTGACTCCATTTGGTTGAAGTGATAAATTCTTTTACTAAGGTTAAGTGGTTGCAGTGAAATAAAGGCTAGATCTGAGTATTTTGCATGCAAAGTTTACACTTTTCCCTTCCCATGGTCCTGCCCCCTTGACATGTCCATCAGTGTTCAATAGCAAGCAGGCCAGATATTTTGGGAATAGCTTGGTTGTTGGTGCCACTGAAGGGAGTTCCACATTCTCTTCCCAGGCTAGGTGCCCTTGAAGGCTGGTTTCATCTGGTCCTGGCACCTCTGGTTTCCATTAGGTGCCTTCCCCCCCCCTCGCCATTTCTCTTCCTGTTCCCAAACTCATCTTTACTACTCTACATTCCTTTGGCTCCCCCTCCCTCCTAGCATTTTATGGCAGGATGCCAGCAAAGTAAAAAGCTGAAGATGGCAGATCTGACAGTCCCATTTTAGGCACAAAATCAGTTGGGTTAGGTTTAGGGTTCCCTTAGACCAATCACTGAATCTCATCCCTAGGAAGAAGGCAAAGGCAAAACACTTTTAAAAAAAAACCTTGCCAAGACAATTGCAGAGATTTCTCCAGAATTGGACATGATTGAGTAGAAGAAGAA